>NW_027619765.1:0-31260 GCF_964187855.1 Myxine glutinosa
ATTTTATTCCCCATGGAGAGTTCTTTACAATGAGCCATGTCTCAATTTTTTCTGTTCAGCACTTTTGGAAATATAGTGGTGCAAAGTTTTGCCGTTTTTCCAAGATGGCGGCCGACCACGTGACATATGACATCATCATTAACATATTTTATTCCCCATGGAGAGTTCTTTACAATGAGCCATGTCTCAATTTTTTCTGTTCAGCACTTTTGGAGATATCGAGGTGCAAGGTTTTTTGGTTTTTCCAAGATGGCGGCTGAACCACGTGACCGATGACGTCATCATTAACATATTTTATTCCCCATGGAGGATTCTTTACAATGAGCCATGTCTCAATTTTTTCTATTCAGCACTTTTGGACACATAGAGGTGCTAAGTTTTTCGGTTTTTCCAAGATGGCGGCCGAACCACGTGACCGATGACGTCATCAATAGGGCACAGTCTATTCCAGGGCAAGACCAATATGTGTGCAAAGTTTGGCGATTCTACGTGCAACGGTGTAGACGCAGTGCTGCAAACAGACAGACAGACAGACAGACAAACAGATGAATGAAAAATCGGTCAGAGACCGAGGACTTGCCGGAATTTACTTTTTTATCGGCCATTTAGGACAAATATGGCGGCTGAACCACCTGACCGATGACATCATCATTAACATATTTTATTCCCCACGGAGAGTTCTTTACAATGAGCCATGTCTCAATTTTTTCTGTTCAGCACTTTTGGAGATAGAGGTGCAACGTTTTTCGGATTTTCCAAGATGGCGGCCGAACCACGTGACCGATGACGACATCATTAACATATTTTATTCCCCCTGGAGAGTTCTTTCCAATGAGCCATGTCTCAATTTTTTCTGTTCAGCACTTTTGGAGATAGAGGTGCAACGTTTTTCGGATTTTCCAAGATGGCGGCCGAACCACGTGACCGATGACGTCATCATTAACTTATTTTATTCCCCCTGGAGAGTTCTTTCCAATGAGCCATGTCTCAATTTTTTCTATTCAGCACTTTCGGAGATATGGAGGTGAATTTTTTTCCCGTTTTTCCAAGATGGCGGCCGCACCACGTGACCGATGACGTCATCATTAACATATTTTATTCCACATGGAGAGTTCTTTACAATGAGCCATGTCTCCATTTTTTCTATTCAGCACTTTCGGAGATATGGAGGTGCTAGGTTTTTCGGTTTTTCCAAGATGGCGGCCGACCACGCGACTGATGACGTCATCATTAACATATTTTATTCCCCATGGAGAGTTCTTTACAATGAGCCATGTCTCAATTTTTTCTGTTCAGCACTTTCGGAGATATGGAGGTGCTAGGTTTTTCGGTTTTTCCAAGATGGCGGCCGACCACGCGACTGATGACGTCATCATTAACATATTTTATTCCACATGGAGAGTTCTTGACAATGAGCCATGTCTCAATTTTTTCTATTCAGCACTTTCGGAGATATGGAGGTGCTAGGTTTTTCGGTTTTTCCAAGATGGCGGCCGACCACGCGACTGATGACGTCATCATTAACATATTTTATTCCCCATGGAGAGTTCTTTACAATGAGCCATGTCTCAATTTTTTCTGTTCAGCACTTTTGGAGATATAGTGGTGCAAAGTTTTGCCGTTTTTCCAAGATGGCGGCCGACCACGTGACATATGACGTCATCATTAACATATTTTATTCCCCATGGAGAGTTCTTTACAATGAGCCATGTCTCAATTTTTTCTGTTCAGCACTTTTGGAGATATAGTGGCGCAACGTTTTGCCGTTTTTCCAAGATGGCGACCGAACCAAGTGACTGATGACGTCATCATTTACATATTTTATTCCCCATGGAGAGTTCTTTACAATGAGCCATGTCTCAATTTTTTCTGTTCAGTACTTTCGGAGATATAGAGGTGCAAGGTTTTTCAGTTTTTCCAAGATGGCGGCCGAACCACGTCACCGATGACGTCATCAATTGGGCACAGTCTATTCCAGGGCAAGACCAATATGTGTGCAAAGTTTGGCGATTCGCCGTGCAACGGTGTAGACGCAGTGCTGCAAACAGACAGACAGACAGACAGACAGACAGACAGACAGACAAACAGACAGACAAACGAACAGCTCAACATACTTGCCGGAAAAATTTTTCCGGCAAGTAAAAATCGGTCAGAGACCGAGGACTTGCCGGAATGTACTTTTTTATCGGCCATTTAGGACAAATATGGCGGCCGAAACACGTGATAGATGACGTCATCATTAACTTATTTTATTCCCCATGGAGAGTTCTTTTCAATGAGCCATGTCTCAATTTTTTCTATTCAGCACTTTCAGAGATATGGAGGTGCAATTTTTTTCCAAGATGGCGGCCGAACCACGTGAACGATGACGTCATCATTAACATATTTTATTCCCCATGGAGAGTTCTTTCCAATGAGCCATGTCTCAATTTTTTCTATTCAGCACTTCCGGAGATATGGAGGTGCAACGTTTTTCGGTTTTTGCAAGATGGCGGCCGAAACACGTGACCGATGACGTCATCATTAACATATTTTATTCCCCATGGAGAGTTCTTTCCAATGAGCCATGTCTCAATTTTTTCTATTGAGTACTTTCGGAGATATGGAGGTGCAACGTTTTTCGGTTTTTCCAAGATGGCGACCGAACCACGTGACTAATGACGTCATCATTTGGGCACAATATATTAGAGGGCAAGACAAATACGTGTGCAAAGTTTGGCGATTCTAGGTGCAACGGTGTAGACGTAGTGCTGCAAACAGACAAACAGACAGACAAACAGACAGATGAAAAATCGGTCAGAGACCGAGGACTTGCCGGAATGTACTTTTTTATCGGCCATTTAGGACAAATATGGCGGCCGAACCACGTGACCGATGACATCATCATTAACATATTGTATTCCCCATGGAGAGTTCTTTACAATGAGCCATGCCTCAATTTTTCTATTCAGGACTTTTGGAGATGTGGAGGTGGAGTTTTTCGGTTTTTCCAAGATGGCGGCCGAACCACGTGACCAATGACATCATCATTAACATATTGTATTCCCCATGGAGAGTTCTTTACAATGAGCCATGTCTCAATTTTTTCTATTCAGCACATTCAGAGATATGGAGGTGCAAAATTTTTCGGTTTTTCCAAGATGGCGGCCGAACCACCTGACATATGACGTCATCATTAACAAATTTTATTCCCCATGGAGAGTTCTTTACAATGAGCCATGTCTCAATTTTTTCTGTTCAGCACTTTTGGAGATTTCGTGGTGCAAAGTTTTGCCGTTTTTCCAAGATGGCGGCCGACCACGTGACTGATGATGTCATCATTAACATATTTTATTCCCCATCGAGAGTTCTTTACAATGAGCCATGTCTCAATTTTTTCTGTTCAGTACTTTCGGAGATATAGAAGTGCAAAGTTTTTCGGTTTTTCCAAGATGGCGGCCGAACCACGTCACCGATGACGTCATCAATTGGGCACAGTCTATTCCAGGGCAAGACCAATATGTGTGCAAAGTTTGGCGATTCTACGTGCAACGGTGTAGACGCAGTGCTGCAAACAGACAGACAAACAGACAGACAGACAGACAGACAGACAAACAGATGAAAAATCGGTCAGAGACCGAGGACTTGCCGGAATGTACTTTTTTATCGGCCATTTAGGCCAAATATGGCGGCCGAACCATGTGACCGATGACGTCATCATTAACATATATTATTCCCCATGGAGAGTTCTTTACAATGAGTCATGTCTCAATTTTTTCTATTCAGCACTTTCGGAGATATGGAGGTGCTAGGTTTTTCCAAGATGGCGGCTAACCCACGTGACCGATGACGTCATTATTAACATATTTTATTCCCCATGGAGAGTTCATTACAATGAGCCATGTCTCAATTTTTTCTATTCAGCACTTTCGGAGATATGGAGGTGCTAGGTTTTTCCAAGATGGCGGCTAAACCACGTGACCGATGACGTCATTATTAACATATTGTATTCCCCATGGAGAGTTCTTTACAATGAGTCATGTCTCAATTTTTTCTATTCAGCACTTTCAGAGATATGGAGGTGTTAGGTTTTTCGGTTTTTCCAAGATGGCGGCCGAACCACGTGACATATGACGTCATCATTAACAAATTTTATTCCCCATGGAGAGTTCTTTACAATGAGCCATGTCTCAATTTTTTCTGTTCAGCACTTTTGGAGATATAGTGGTGCAAATTTTTTGCCGTTTTTCCAAGATGGCGGCCGACCACGTGACATATGACATCATCATTTACATATTTTATTCCCCATGGAGAGTTCTTTACAATGAGCCATGTCTCAATTTTTTCTGTTCAGCACTTTCGGAGATATAGAGGTGCAAAGTTTTTCCAAGATGGCGGCCGAACCACGTGACTGATGACGTCATCATTAACATATTTGATTCCCCATGGAGAGTTCTTTACAATGAGCCATGTCTCAATTTTTTCGGTTCAGTACTTTTGGAGATATGGAGGTGCAAATTTTTTCGGTTTTTCCAAGATGGCGGCCGAACCACGCGACTGATGACGTCATCATTAACATGTTTTATTCCCCATGGAGAGTTCTTCACAATGAGCCATGTCTCAATTTTTTCTGTTCAACACTTTGAGATATCGAGGTGCAAATTTTTTCGGTTTTTCCAAGATGGCGGCCGAACCACGTGACCGATGACGTCATCATTTGGGCACAGTATATTAGAGGGCAAGACCAATATGTGTGCCAAGTTTGGCGATTCTACGTGCAACGGTGTAGACGCAGTGCTGCAAACAGACAAACAGACAAACAGACAAACAGACAAACAGACAAACAAACGAACAGATCAACATACTTGCCGGAAAATTTTTTCCGGCAAGTAACAAACGAACAGCTCAACATACTTGCCGGAAAAATTTTTCCGGCAAGTAACAAACGAACAGATCAACATACTTGCCGGAATCTTTTCCGGCAAGTAACAAACGAACAGATCAACATACTTGCCGGAATCTTTTCCGGCAAGTAACAAACGAACAGATCAACATACTTGCCGGAAAAATTTTTCCGGCAAGTAACGAACAGATCAACATACTTGCCGGAATCTTTTCCGGCAAGTAACAAACAAATGAAAAATCGGTCAGAGACCGAGGACTTGCCGGAATGTACTTTTTTATTGGCCATTGAGGACAAATATGGCGGCCGAACCATGTGACCGATGACGTCATCATTAACATATTTTATTCCCCATGGAGAGTTCTTTACAATGAGCCATGTCTCAATTTTTTCTGTTCAGCACTTTTGGAGATATAGTGGTGCAAAGTTTTGCCGTTTTTCCAAGATGGCGGCCGACCACGTGACATATGACGTCATCATTAACATATTTTATTCCCCATGGAGAGTTCTTTACAATGAGCCATGTCTCAATTTTTTCTGTTCAGCACTTTTGGAGATATAGTGGCGCAACGTTTTTCGGTTTTTCCAAGATGGCGGCCGAACCACGTGACCTATGACGTCATCGTTAACATATTTTATTCCCCATGGAGAGTTCTTTACAATGAGCCATGTCTCAATTTTTTCTGTTCAGCACTTTTGGAGATATAGTGGTGCAAAGTTTTGCCGTTTTTCCAAGATGGCGGTCGACCACGTGACATATGACGTCATCATTAACATATTTTATTCCCCATGGAGAGTTCTTTACAATGAGCCATGTCTCAATTTTTTCTATTCAGCACTTTTGGAGATATCGAGGTGCAAGGTTTTTTGGTTTTTCCAAGATGGCGGCTGAACCACGTGACCGATGACGTCATCATTAACATATTTTATTCCCCATGGCGGATTCTTTACAATGAGCCATGTCTCAATTTTTTCTATTCAGCACTTTTGGACACATAGAGGTGCTAATTTTTTCGGTTTTTCCAAGATGGCGGCCGAACCACGTGACCGATGATATCATCATTAACATATTTTATTCCCCATGGAGAGATATTTACAATGAGCCATGTCTCAATTTTTTCTGTTCAGCACTTTCGGAGATATGGAGGTGTAAAGTTTTTCGGTTTTTCCAAGATGGCGGCCGAACCACGTGACTGATGACGTCATCATTAACATATTTTATTCCCCATGGAGAGTTCTTTACAATGAGCCATGTCTCAATTTTTTCCATTCTGCACTTTTGGAGATATAGTGGTGCAAAATTTTTCGGTTTTTCCAAGATGGCGGCCGAACCACGTGACCTATGACGTCATCATTAACATGTTTTATTCCCAATGGAGAGTTCTTTACAATGATCCATGTCTCAATTTTTTCTGTTCAGCACTTTCGGAGATATAGAGGTGCAAAGTTTTTCCAAGATGGCGGCCGAACCACGTCACCGATGACGTCATCAATTGGGCACAGTCTATTCTAGGGCAAGACCAATAAGTGTGCAAAGTTTGGCGATTCTACGTGCAACGGTGTAGACGCAGTGCTGCAAACAGACAGACAGACAAACAGATGAAAAATCGGTCAGAGACCGAGGACTTGCCGGAATGTACTTTTTTATCGGCCATTTATGACAAATATGGCGGCCGAACCACGTGACTGATGACGTCATCATTTACATATTTTATTCCCCATGGAGAGTTCTTTCCAATGAGCCATGTCTCAATTTGTTCTATTCAGCACTTCCGGAGATATGAAGGTGCAAAGTTTTTCGGTTTTTCCAAGATGGCGGCCGAACCACGTGACTGATGACGTCATCATTAACATATTTTATTCCCCATGGAGAGTTCTTACCAATGAGCCATGTCTCAATTTTTTCTGTTCAGCACTTCCGGAGATATGGAGGTGCAAAGTTTTTCGGTTTTTCCAAGATGGCGGCCGAACCACGTGACTGATGACGTCATCATTAACATATTTTATTCCACATGGAGAGTTCTTTACAATGAGCCATGTCTCAATTTTTTCTATTGAGCACTTTCGGAGATATGAAGGTGCAACCTTTTTTCGGTTTTTCCAAGATGGCGGCCAAACCACGTGACTAATGACGTCATCATTTGGGCACAATATATTAGAGGGCAAGACAAATACGTGTGCAAAGTTTGGCGATTCTACGTGCAACGGTGTAGACGTAGTGCTGCAAACAGACAAACAGACAGACAAACAGACAGATGAAAAATCGGTCAGAGACCGAGGACTTGCCGGAATGTACTTTTTATCGGCCATTTAGAACAAATATGGCGGCCGAACCACGTGACCGATGATATCATCATTAACATATTTTATTCCCCATGGAGAGTTCTTTACAATGAGCCATGTCTCAATTTTTTCTGTTCAGCACTTTTGGAGATATAGTGGTGCAAAGTTTTGCCGTTTTTCCAAGATGGCGGCCGACCACGTGACATATGACATCATCATTAACATATTTTATTCCCCATGGAGAGTTCTTTACAATGAGCCATGTCTCAATTTTTTCTGTTCAGCACTTTTGGAGATTTCGTGGTGCAAAGTTTTGCCGTTTTTCCAAGATGGCGGCCGACCACGTGACATATGACGTCATCATTAACATATTTTATTCCCCATGGAGAGTTCTTTACAATGAGCCATGTCTCAATTTTTTCTGTTCAGTACTTTCGGAGATATAGAGGTGCAAAGTTTTTCGGTTTTTCCAAGATGGCGGCCGAACCACGTCACCGATGACGTCATCAATTGGGCACAGTCTATTCCAGGGCAAGACCAATAAGTGTGCAAAGTTTGGCGATTCTACGTGCAACGGTGTAGACGCAGTGCTGCAAACAGACAGACAGACAGACAAACAGACAAACAGACAGATGAAAAATCGGTCAGAGACCGAGGACTTGCCGGAATGTACTTTTTTATCGGCCATTTAGGACAAATATGGCGGCCGAACCACGTGACCGATGACGTCATCATTAACATATTTTATTCCCCATGGAGAGTTCTTTACAATGAGCCATGTCTCAATTTTTTACATTCAGCACTTTTGGAGATGTGGAGGTGCAGAGGTTTTCGGTTTTTCCAAGATGGCGGCCGATCCACGTGACCAATGACATCATCATTAACATATTTTATTCCCCATGGAGAGTTCTTTACAATGAGCCATGTCTCAATTTTTTCTATTCAGCACTTTCGGAGATATGGAGGTGCTAAATTTTTCGGTTTTTCCAAGATGGCGGCCGACCACGTGACATATGACGTCATCATTAACATATTTTATTCCCCATGGAGAGTTCTTTACAATGAGCCATGTCTCAATTTTTTCTGTTCAGCACTTTTGGAGATATAGTGGCGCAACGTTTTGCCGTTTTTCCAAGATGGCGACCGAACCACGTGACTGATGACATCATCATTTACATATTTTATTCCCCATGGAGAGTTCTTTACAATGAGCCATGTCTCAATTTTTTCTGTTCAGTACTTTCGGAGATATAGAGGTGCAAAGTTTTTCGGTTTTTCCAAGATGGCGGCCGAACCACGTGACTGATGACATCATCATTAACATACTTTATTCCCCATGGAGAGTTCTTCACAATGAGCCATGTCTCAATTTTTTCTGTTCAGTACTTTCGGAGATATAGCGGTGCAAATTATTTCGGTTTTTCCAAGATGGCCGCCGAAACACGTGACCGATGACGTCATATATTGGGCACAGTCTATTCCAGGGCAAGACGAATATGTGTGCAAAGTTTGGCGATTTTCCGTGCAACGGTGTAGACGCAGTGCTGCAAACAGACAGACAAACAGACAGACAAACAGACAGACAAACAGACAAACAGACAGACAAACAAACGAACAGATCAACATACTTGCCGGAAAATTTTTTCGGGCAAGTAACAAACAGACAAACGAACAGATCAACATACTTGCCGGAAAAAATTTTCCGGCAAGTAACAAACAGACAAATGAAAAATCGGTCAGAGACCGAGGACTTGCCGGAATGTACTTTTTTATCGGCCATTTATGACAAATATGGCGGCCGAACCACGTGACTGATGACGTCATCATTTACATATTTTATTCCCCATGGAGAGTTCTTTCCAATGAGCCATGTCTCAATTTGTTCTATTCAGCACTTCCGGAGATATGAAGGTGCAAAGTTTTTCGGTTTTTCCAAGATGGCGGCCGAACCACGTGACTGATGACGTCATCATTAACATATTTTATTCCCCATGGAGAGTTCTTACCAATGAGCCATGTCTCAATTTTTTCTGTTCAGCACTTCCGGAGATATGGAGGTGAAAAGTTTTTCGGTTTTTCCAAGATGGCGGCCGAACCACGTGACTGATGACGTCATCATTAACATATTTTATTCCCCATGGAGAGTTCTTTACAATGAGCCATGTCTCAATTTTTTCTATTGAGCACTTTCGGAGATATGAAGGTGCAACCTTTTTTCGGTTTTTCCAAGATGGCGGCCAAACCACGTGACTAATGACGTCATCATTTGGGCACAATATATTAGAGGGCAAGGCAAATACGTGTGCAAAGTTTGGCGATTCTACGTGCAACGGTGTAGACGTAGTGCTGCAAACAGACAAACAGACAGACAAACAGACAGACAAACAGATGAAAAATCGGTCAGAGACCGAGGACTTGCCGGAATTTACTTTTTCATTGGGGATTTAGGACAAATATGGCGGCCGAACCACGTGACCGATGACGTCATCATTAACATATTTTATTCCCCATGGACATTTCTTTCCAATGAGCCATGTCTCAATTTTTTCTATTCAGCACTTTTGGAGATGCGAATTTTTTCGGTTTTTCAAAGATGGCGGCCGAACCACGTGACCTATGACGTCATCATTAACATATTTTATTCCCCATGGACATTTCTTTCCAATGAGCCATGTCTCAATTTTTTCTGTTCAGCACTTTTGGAGATATAGAGGTGCAAAGCTTTTCCAAGATGGCGGCCGAACCACGTGACCGATGACGTCATCATTAACATTTTTTATTCCACATGGAGAGTTCTTTACAATGAGCCATGTCTCAATTTTTTCTATTCAGTACTATCAGAGATATGGAGGTGCAAAGTTTTGCCGTTTTTCCAAGATGGCGGCCGAACCACGTGACATATGACATCATCATTAACATATTTTATTCCCCGTGGGGAGTTCTTTACAATGAGCCATGTCTCAATTTTTTCTGTTCAGCACTTTTGGAGATATAGTGGTGCAAAGTTTTGCCGTTTTTCCAAGATGGCGGCCGACCACGTGACATATGACATCATCGTTAACATATTTTATTCCCCATGGAGAGTTCTTTACAATGAGCCATGTCTCAATTTTTTCTGTTCAGCACTTTTGGAGATTTCGTGGTGCAAAGTTTTGCCGTTTTTCCAAGATGGCAGCCGACCACGTGACCGGTGACGTCATCATTAACATATTTTATTCCCCATGGAGAGTTCATTACAATGAGCCATGTCTCAATTTTTTCTATTCAGTACTTTCAGAGATATGGAGGTGCAAATTTTTGCCGTTTTTCCAAGATGGCGGCCGACCACGTGACATATGACGTCATCATTAACCTATTTTATTCCGCATGGAGAGTTCTTTACAATGAGCCATGTCTCAATTTTTTCTGTTCAGCACTTTTGGAGATTTCGTGGTGCAAAGTTTTGCCGTTTTTCCAAGATGGCGGCCGACCACGTGACTGATGATGTCATCATTAACATATTTTATTCCCCATGGAGAGTTCTTTACAATGAGCCATGTCTCAATTTTTTCTGTTCAGCACTTTTGGAGATATAGTGGCGCAACGTTTTGCCGTTTTTCCAAGATGGCGGCCGACCACGTGACATATGACGTCATCATTAACCTATTTTATTCCGCATGGAGAGTTCTTTACAATGAGCCATGTAGCAATTTTTTCTGTTCAGTACTTTCGGAGATATAGAGGTGCAAAATTTTTTCGGTTTTTCCAAGATGGCCGCCGAACCACGTGACTGATGACGTCATCATTAACATATTTTATTCCCCATGGACAGTTCTTTACAATGAGCCATGTCTCAATTTTTTCTATTCAGCACTTTCGGAGATATGGAGGTGCAAATGTTTTCAAAGATGGCGGCCGAACCACGTGACCGATGACGTCATCATTTGGGCACAGTATATTAGAGGGCAAGCCAAATAAGTGTGCAAAGTTTGGCTATTCTACGTATAGAAAGATTCTACATATAGAAAGTTTTCCGGTTTTTCCAAGATGGCGGCCGAACCACGTGACCAATGACGTCATCATTAACATATTTTATTCCCCATCTAGAGTTCTTTACAATGAGCCATGTCTCAATTTTTTCTGTTCAGTACTTTCGGAGATATAGAAGTGCAAATTTTTTCGGTTTTTCCAAGATGGCGGCCGAACCACGTCACCGATGACGTCATCAATTGGGCACAGTCTATTCCAGGGCAAGACCAATATGTGTGCAAAGTTTGGCGATTCTACGTGCAACGATGTAGACGCAGTGCTGCAAACAGACAGACAGACAGACAAACAGACAGACAAACAGACAAACAGACAAACAGACAAACAAACGAACAGATCAACATACTTGCCGGAAAATTTTTCCGGCAAGTAACAAACGAACAGATCAACATACTTGCCGGAAAATTTTTCCGGCAAGTAACAAACGAACAGATCAACATACTTGCCGGAAAATTTTTCCGGCAAGTAACGAACAGATCAACATACTTGCCGGAAATTGTTCCGGCAAGTAACAAACAAACGAACAGATCAACATACTTGCCGGAATCTTTTCCGGCAAGTAACAAACAGACAAACAGACAAACAAACGAACAGATCAACATACTTGCCGGAAAATTTTTCCGGCAAGTAATGAAAAATCGGTCAGAGACCGAGGACTTGCCGGAATGTACTTTTTTATCGGCCATTTAGAACAAATATGGCGGCCGAACTACGTGATACATGACGTCATCATTAACATATTTTATTCCCCATGGAGAGTTCTTTACAATGAGCCATGTCTCAATTTTTTCTGTTCAGTACTTTCGGAGATATAGAGGTGTAAAGTTTTTCGGTTTTTCCAAGATGGCGGCCGAACCACGTCACCGATGACATCATCAATTGGGCACAGTCTATTCCAGGGCAAGACCAATATGTGTGCAAAGTTTGGCGATTCTACGTGCAACGGTGTAGACGCAGTGCTGCAAACAGACAAACAGACAGACGAACAGACAAACAGACAGATGAAAAATCGGTCAGAGACCGAGGACTTGCCGGAATGTACTTTTTTATCGGCCATTTAGGACAAATATGGCGGCCGAACAACATGGCCGATGACGTCATCATTAACATATTTTATTCCCCATGGAGAGTTCTTTACAATGAGCCATGTCTCAATTTTTTCTATCCAGCACTTTTGGAGATATAGTGGTGCAAAGTTTTTCGGTTTTTCCAAGATGGCGACAGAACCACGTGACTGATGACATCATCATTAACATATTTTATTCCCCATGGAGAGTTCTTTACAATGAGCCATGTCTCAATTTTTTCTATTCAGCACTTTCGGAGATATAGAGGTGCAATTTTTTCGGTTTTTCCAAGATGGCGGCCGAACCACGTCACCGATGACGTCATCAATTGGGCACAGTCTATTCCAGGGCAAGACCAATATGTGTGCAAAGATTGGCGATTCTACGTGTAACGGTGTAGAAGCAGTGCTGCAAACAGACAGACAGACAAACAGACAGACAAACAAATGAAAAATCGGTCAGAGACCGAGGACTTGCCGGAAAGTACTTTTTATCGGCCATTTTGGACAAATATAACGGCCGAACCACGTGAACAATGACGTCATCATTATTTGTTTTCTAAACTAATTTATTCCTTGATGATGCTCAAGAAATTTCATCTTGATCGGATGAAGTTTTGTACTTGTCGAATTATGACATCATAATGGAGGCACCTATGACATCATCATTACCATATTTTATTCCCCATGGAGAGTTCTTTACAATGAGCCATGTCTCAATTTTTTCTATTCAGCTCTTTCGGAGATATAGAGGTGCAAAGATTTCGTTTTTTCGAAGATGGTGGCCGAACCACGTGACCGATGACGTCATCATTAACATATTTTATTCCCCATGGAGAGTTCTTTACAATGAGCCATGTCTCAATTTTTTCTGTTCAGCACTTTTGGAGATATAGTGGTGCAAAGTTTTGCCGTTTTTCCAAGATGGCGGCCGACCACGTGACATATGACATCATCATTAACATATTTTATTCCCCATGGAGAGTTCTTTACAATGAGCCATGTCTCAATTTTTTCTGTTCAGCACTTTTGGAGATTTCGTGGTGCAAAGTTTTGCCGTTTTTCCAAGATGGCGGCCGACCACGTGACTGATGACGTCATCATTAACATATTTTATTCCCCATGGAGAGTTCTTTACAATGAGCCATGTCTCAATTTTTTCTATTCAGCACTTTCGGAGATATAGTGGTGCAAAGTTTTGCCGTTTTTCCAAAATGGCGGCCGACCACGTGACATATGACGTCATCATTAATATATTTTATTCCCAAAGGAGAGTTCTTTACAATGAGCCATGTCTCAATTTTTTCTGTTCAGCACTTTTGGAGATATAGTGGTGCAAAGTTTTGCCGTTTTTCCAAGATGGCGGCCGACCACGTGACTGATGACGTCATCATTAACATATTTTATTCCCCATGGAGAGTGCTTTACAATGAGCCATGTCTCAATGTTTTCTGTTCAGCACTTTTGGAGATATAGAAGTGCAAAGTTTTGCCGTTTTTCCAAGATGGCGGCCGGACCACGTCACCGATGACGTCATCAATTGGGCACAGTCTATTCCAGGGCAAGACCAATATGTGTGCAAAGTTTGGCGATTCTACGTGCAACAGTGTAGACGCAGTGCTGCAAACAGACAGACAGACAGACAGACAAACAGACAGATGAAAAATCGGTCAGAGACCGAGGACTTGCCGGAATTTACTTTTTATCGGCCATTTAGGACAAATATGGCGGCCGAACCACGTGACTGATGACGTCATCATTAACATATTTTATTCCCCATGGAGAGTTCTTTACAATGAGCCATGTCTCAATTTTTTCTATTCAGCACTTTTGGAGATATAGTGGTGCAAAGTTTTGCCATTTTCCAAGATGGCGGCCGAACCACGTGACTGATGACGTCATCATTAACATCTTTTATTCCCCATGGAGAGTTCTTTACAATGAGCCATGTCTCAATTTTTTCTATTCAGCACTTTTGGAGATATGGAGGTGCAAATTTTTTCGGTTTTTCCAAGATGGCGGCCGAACCACGTGACTGATGACGTCATCATTAACATATTTTATTCCCCATGGAGAGTTCTTTACAATGAGCCATGTCTCAATTTTTTCTGTTCAGCACTTTCAGAGATATAGAGTTACAAATTTTTTCCAAGATGGCGGCCGAACCACGTGACCAATGACGTCATCAATTGGGCACAGTCTATTCCAGGGCAAGACCAATATGTGTGCAAAGTTTGGCGATTCTACGTGCAACGGTGTAGACGCAGTGCTGCAAACAGACAGACAGACAAACAGACAAACAGACAAATCAGAGACCGAGGACTTGCCGGAATGTACTTTATCGGCCATTTTGGACAAATATGGCGGCCGAAACACGTGAACGATGACGTCATCATTAACATATTTTATTCCCCATGGAGAGTTCTTTACAATGAGCCATGTCTCAATTTTTTTCTGTTCAGCACTTTTGGAGATATGGTGGTGCAACGTTTTGCCGTTTTTCCAAAATGGCGGCCGAAGCACGTGACTGATGACGTCATCATTAACATATTTTATTCCCCATGGAGAGTTCTTTCCAATGAGCCATGTCTCAATTTTTTCTATTCAGCACTTCCGGAGATATGGAGGTGCAAAGTTTTTCGGTGTTTCCAAGATGGCGGCCGAAACACGTGACCAATGACGTCATCATTAACATATTTTATTGCCCATGGAGAGTTCTTTCCAATGAGCCATGTCTCAATTTTTTCTATTCAGCACTTCCGGAGATATCGAGGTGCAAAGTTTTTCCAAAATGGCGGCCGAAGCACGTGACTGATGACATCATCATTAACATATTTTATTCCCCATGGAGAGTTCTTTACAATGAGCCATGTCTCAATTTTTTCTGTTCAGCACTGAGATATCGAGGCGCAAAATTTTTCGGTTTTTCCAAGATGGCGGCCGAACCACGTGACCGATGACGTCATCATTTGGGCACAGTATATTAGAGGGCAAGGCAAATACGTGTGCAAAGTTTGGTGATTCTACGTGCAACGGTGTAGACGTAGTGCTGCAAACAGACAAACAGACAAACAGACAAACAGACAAATGAAAAATCGGTCAGAGACCGAGGACTTGCCGGAATGTACTTTTTTATCGGCCATTTAGGACAAATATGGCGGCTGAACCACGTGATAGATGACGTCATCATTAACATATTTTATTCCCCATGGAGAGTTCTTTAAAATGAGCCATGCCTCAATTTTTTCTATTCAGTACTTTTGGAGATGTGGAGGTGCAGAGTTTTTCGGTTTTTCCAAGATGGCGGCCGAACCACGTGACCGATGACGTCATCATTAACATATTTTATTCCCCATGGAGAGTTCTTTACAATGAGCCACGTCTCAATTTTTTATATTCAGCACTTTCGGAGATATGGAGGTGCTAGGTTTTTCGGTTTTTCCAAGATGGCGGCCGACCACGTGCCTGATGACGTCATCATTAACATATTTTATTCCCCATGGAGAGTTCTTTACAATGAACCATGTCTCAATTTTTTCTGTTCAGCACTTTTGGAGATATAGTGGTGCAAAGTTTTGCCGTTTTTCCAAAATGGCGGCCGACCACGTGACATATGACGTCATCATTAACATATTTTATTCCCCATGGAGAGTTCTTTACAATGAGCCATGTCTCAATTTTTTCTGTTCAGCACTTTTGGAGATATAGTGGCGCAACGATTTGCCGTTTTTCCAAGATGGCGACCGAACCACGTGACTGATGACGTCATCATTTACATATTTTATTCCCCATGGAGAGTTCTTTACAATGAGCCATGTCTCAATTTTTTCTGTTCAGCACTTTTGGAGATATAGTGGTGCAAATTTTTGCCGTTTTTCCAAGATGGCGGCCGACCACGTGACATATGACGTCATCATTAACATATTTTATTCCCCATGGAGAGTTCTTTACAATGAGCCATGTCTCAATTTTTTCTGTTCAGTACTTTCGGAGATATAGAGGTGCAAATTTATTCGGTTTATCCAAGATGGCGGCCGAACCACGTCACTGATGACGTCATCATTGAGGCACAGTATATTAGAGGGCAAGACCATTATGTGTGCAAAGTTTGGCGATTCTCCGTGCAACGGTGTAGACGCAGTGCTGCAAACAGACAAACAGACAGACAAACAGACAGACAAACAGACAGACAGACAAATGAAAAATCGGTCAGAGACCGAGGACTTGCCGGAATGTACTCTTTTATCGGCCATTTAAGACAAATATGGCGTCCGAACCACGTGATAGATGACGTCATCATTAACATATATTATTCCCCATGGAGAGTTCTTTACAAAGAGCCATGTCTCAACTTTTTCTATTCAGCACTTTTGGAGATATGGAGGTGCTACGTTTTTCGGTTTTTCCAAGATGGCAGCCGAACCACGTGACCTATGATGTCATCATTAACATATTTTATTCCCCATGGAGAGTTCTTTACAATGAGCCATGTCTCAATTTTTTCTATTCAGCACTTTCAGAGATATGGAGGTGCACAATTTTTCGGTTTTTCCAAGATGGCGGCCGAACCACGTGACATATGACGTCATCATTAACATATTTTATTCCCCATTGAGAGTTCTTTACAATGAGCCATGTCGCAATTTTTTCCATTCTGCACTTTTGGAGATATAGTGGTGCAAAGTTTTCCCATTTTTCCAAGATGGCGGCCGAACCACGTGACCGATGGCGTCATCATTAACATATTTTATTCCCCATGGAGAGTTCTTTACAATGAGCCATGTCTCAATTTTTTCTGTTCAGCACTTTTGGAGATTTTGTGGTGCAAAGTTTTGCCGTTTTTCCAAGATGGCGGCCGACCACGTGACTGATGACGTCATCATTAACATATTTTATTCCCCATGGAGAGTTCTTTACAATGAGCCATGTCTCAATTATTTCTGTTCAGCACTTTTGGAGATATAGTGGTGCAAAGTTTTGCCGTTTTTCCAAGATGGCGGCCGACCACGTGACATATGATGGCATCATTAACATATTTTATTCCCCATGGAGAGTTCTTTCCAATGAGCCATGTCTCAATTTTTTCTGTTCAGCACTTTTGGAGATATAGTGGCGCAACGTTTTGCCGTTTTTCCAAGATGGCGACCGAACCACGTGACTGATGACGTCATCATTTACATATTTTATTCCCCATGGAGAGTTCTTTCCAATGAGCCATGTCTCAATTTTTTCTGTTCAGCACTTTTGGAGATATAGTGGCGCAACCTTTTTGCCGTTTTTCCAAGATGGCGACCGAACCACGTGACTGATGACGTCATCATTTACATATTTTATTCCGCATGGAGAGTTCTTTCCAATGAGCCATGTCTCAATTTTTTCTGTTCAGTACTTTCGGAGATATAGAGGTGCAAATTTATTCGGTTTTTCCAAGATGGCGGCCGAACCACGTCACCGATGACGTCATCATTGAGGCACAGTATATTAGAGGGCAAGACCATTATGTGTGCAAAGTTTGGCGATTCTCCGTGCAACGGTGTAGACGCAGTGCTGCAAACAGACAAACAGACAGACAAACAGACAGACAAACAGACAGACAGACAAACAAACGAACAGATCAACATACTTGCCGGAAAAAAATTTCCGGCAAGTAACAAACGAACAGATCAACATACTTGCCGGAAAATTTTTCCGGCAAGTAATGAAAAATCGGTCAGAGACCGAGGACTTGCCGGAATGTACTTTTTTATCGGCCATTTAGGACAAATATGGCGGCCGAAACACGTGATAGATGACGTCATCATTAACATATTTTATTCCCCATGGAGAGTTCTTTCCAATGAGCCATGTCTCAATTTTTTCTATTCAGCACTTCCGGAGATATGGAGGTGCAACGTTTTTCGGTTTTTGCAAGATGGCGGCCGAAACACGTGACCGATGACGTCATCATTAACATATTTTATTCCCCATGGAGAGTTCTTTCCAATGAGCCATGTCTCAATTTTTTCTATTGAGTACTTTCGGAGATATGGAGGTGCAACTTTTTTCGGTTTTTCCAAGATGGCGACCGAACCACGTGACTAATGACGTCATCGTTTGGGCACAATATATTAGAGGACAAGACAAATACGTGTGCAAAGTTTGGCGATTCTATGTGCAACGGTGTAGACGTAGTGCTGCAAACAGACAAACAGACAGATGAAAAATCGGTCAGAGACCGAGGACTTGCCGGAATGTACTTTTTTATCGGCCATTTAGGACAAATATGGCGGCCGAACCACGTGACCGATGACGTCATCATTAACATATTTTATTCCCCATGGAGAGTTCTTTACAATGAGCCATGTCTCAATTTTTTCTGTTCAGCACTTTTGGAGATATAGTGGTGCAAAGTTTTGCCGTTTTCCAAGATGGTGGCCGACCACGTGACATATGACATCATCATTAACATATTTTATTCCCCATGGAGATTTCTTTTCAATGAGCCATGTCTCAATTTTTTCTGTTCAGCACTTTTGGAGATATAGTGGTGCAAAGTTTTGCCGTTTTTCCAAGATGGCGGCCGACCACGTGACTGATGACGTCATCATTAACATATTTTATTCCCCATGGAGGGTTCTTTACAATGAGCCATGTCTCAATTTTTTCTGTTCAGTACTTACGGAGATATAGTGGCACAAATTTTTTCGGTTTTTCCAAGATGGCGGCCGAACCACGTGACTGATGACGTCATCATTAACATATTTTATTCCCCATGGAGAGTTCTTTACAATGAGCCATGTCTCAATTTTTTCTGTTGCGTACTTTCGGAGATATGGAGGTGCAAAGTTTTTCGGTTTTTCCAAGATGGCGGCCGACCACGTGACATATGACGTCATCATTAACATATTTTATTCCCCATGGAGAGTTCTTTACAATGAGCCAGGTCTCAATTTTTTCTGTTCAGCACTTTTGGAGATATAGTGGCGCAACGTTTTGCCGTTTTTCCAAGATGGCGACCGAACCACGTGACTGATGACATCATCATTTACATATTTTATTCCCCATGGAGAGTTCTTTACAATGAGCCATGTCTCAATTTTTTCTGTTCAGTACTTTCGGAGATATAGAGGTGCAAAGTTTTTCGGTTTTTCCAAGATGGCGGCCAAACCACGTCACTGATGACGTCATCAATTGGGCACAGTCTATTACAGGGCAAGACCAATATTTGTGCAAAGTTTGGCGATTCTACGTGCAACGGTGTAGACGCAGTGCTGCAAACAGACAAACAGACAGACAGACAGACAGACAGATGAAAAATCGGTCAGAGACCGAGGACTTGCCGGAATGTACTTTTTTATTGGCCATTTAGGACAAATATGGCAGCCGAACCACGTGACCAATGACGTCATGATGAACATATTTGATTCCCCATGGAGAGTTCTTTACAATGAGCCATGTCTCAATTTTTTCTATTCAGCACTTTCGGAGATATGGAGGTGCTAAGTTTTTCGGTTTTTCCAAGATGGCGGCCGAACCACGTGACCGATGACATCATCATTAACATATTTTATTCCCCCATGGAGAGTTCTTTACAATGAGCCATGTCTCAATTTTTTCTATTCAGCACTTTCGGAGATATGGAGGTGCTAAGTTTTTCGGTTTTTCCAAGATGGCGGCCGACCACGTGACTGATGACGTCATCATTAACATATTTTATTCCCCATGGAGAGTTCTTTACAATGAGCCATGTCTCAATTTTTTCTGTTCAGCACTTTTGGAGATATAGTGGTGCAAATTTTTACCGTTTTTCAAAGATGGCGGCCGACCACGTGACATATGACGTCATTATTAACATATTTTATTCCCCATGGAGAGTGCTTTACAATGAGCCATGTCTCAATTTTTTCTGTTCAGCACTTTTGGCGATATAGTGGTGCAAAGTTTTGCCGTTTTTCCAAGATGGCGGCCGACCACGTGACATATGACGTCATCATTAACATATTTTATTCCCCATGGAGAGTTCCTTACAATGAGCCATGTCTCAATTTTTTCTGTTCAGCACTTTTGGAGATATCGTGGCGCAATGTTTTGACGTTTTTCCAAGATGGCGACCGAACCACGTGTCGGATGACGTCATCATTTACATATTTTATTCCCCATGGAGAGTTCTTTACAATGAGCCATGTCTCAATTTTTTCTGTTCAGTACTTTCGGAGATATAGAGGTGCAACGTTTTTCGGTTTTTCCAAGATGGCGGCCGAACCACGTCACCGATGACGTCATCAATTGGGCACAGTCTATTCCAGGGCAAGACCAATATGTGTGCAAAGTTTGGCGATTCTACGTGCAACGGTGTAGACGCAGTGCTGCAAACAGACAGACAAACAGACAGACAGACAGACAGACAGACAAATGAAAAATCGGTCAGAGACCGAGGACTTGCCGGAATGTACTTTTTTATCGGCCATTTAGGCCAAATATGGCGGCCGAACCATGTGACCGATGACGTCATCATTAACATATATTATTCCCCATGGAGAGTTCTTTACAATGAGTCATGTCTCAATTTTTTCTATTCAGCACTTTCGGAGATATGGAGGTGCTAGGTTTTTCCAAGATGGCGGCTAACCCACGTGACCGATGACGTCATTATTAACATATTTTATTCCCCATGGAGAGTTCATTACAATGAGCCATGTCTCAATTTTTTCCATTCTGCACTTTTGGAGATATAGTGGTGCAAAGTTTTCCCATTTTTCCAAGATGGCGGCCGAACCACGTGACCGATGGCGTCATCATTAACATATTTTATTCCCCATGGAGAGTTCTTTACAATGAGCCATGTCTCAATTTTTTCTGTTCAGCACTTTTGGAGATTTTGTGGTGCAAAGTTTTGCCGTTTTTCCAAGATGGCGGCCGACCACGTGACTGATGACGTCATCATTAACATATTTTATTCCCCATGGAGAGTTCTTTACAATGAGCCATGTCTCAATTATTCTGTTCAGCACTTTTGGAGATATAGTGGTGCAAAGTTTTGCCGTTTTTCCAAGATGGCGGCCGACCACGTGACATATGACGTCATCATTAACATATTTTATTCCCCATGGAGAGTTCTTTCCAATGAGCCATGTCTCAATTTTTTCTGTTCAGCACTTTTGGAGATATAGTGGCGCAACGATTTGCCGTTTTTCCAAGATGGCGACCGAACCACGTGACTGATGACGTCATCATTTACATATTTTATTCCCCATGGAGAGTTCTTTACAATGAGCCATGTCTCAATTTTTTCTGTTCAGCACTTTTGGAGATATAGTGGTGCAAATTTTTGCCGTTTTTCCAAGATGGCGGCCGACCACGTGACATATGACGTCATCATTAACATATTTTATTCCCCATGGAGAGTTCTTTACAATGAGCCATGTCTCAATTTTTTCTGTTCAGTACTTTCGGAGATATAGAGGTGCAAATTTATTCGGTTTATCCAAGATGGCGGCCGAACCACGTCACTGATGACGTCATCATTGAGGCACAGTATATTAGAGGGCAAGACCATTATGTGTGCAAAGTTTGGCGATTCTCCGTGCAACGGTGTAGACGCAGTGCTGCAAACAGACAAACAGACAGACAAACAGACAGACAAACAGACAGACAGACAAACAAACGAACAGATCAACATACTTGCCGGAAAATTTTTCCGGCAAGTAACAAACAAACGAACAGATCAACATACTTGCCGGAAAATTTTTCCGGCAAGTAACAAACAGACAGGCAAACAGACAAACAAACGAACAGATCAACATACTTGCCGGAAAATTTTTCCGGCAAGTAATGAAAAATCGGTCAGAGACCGAGGACTTGCCGGAATGTACTTTTTTATCGGCCATTTAGAACAAATATGGCGGCCGAACTACGTGATACATGACGTCATCATTAACATATTTTATTCCCCATGGAGAGTTCTTTTCAATGAGCCATCTCTCAATTTTTTCCATTCTGCACTTTTGGAGATATAGTGGTTCAAAGTTTTCCCGTTTTTCCAAGATGGCGGCCGACCACGTGACATATGATGTCATCATTAACATATTTTATTCCCCATGGAGAGTTCTTTACAATGAGCCATGTCTCAATTTTTTCTGTTCAGTACTTTCGGAGATGTGGAATTGCAAAGTTTTTCGGTTTTTCAAAGATGGCGGCCGAACCACGTGACTGATGACATCATCATTAACATATTTCATTCCCCATGGAGAGTTCTTTACAATGGGCCATGTCTCAATTTTTTCTATTGAGCACTTTCGGAGATATGGAGGTGCAACGTTTTCGGTTTTTCCAAGATGGCGGCCGACCACGTGACATATGACATCATCATTAACATATTTTATTCCCCATGGAGAGTTCTTCACAATGAGCCATGTCTCAATTTTTTCTGTTCAGCACTTTTGGAGCTTTCGTGGTACAAAGTTTTGCCGTTTTTCCAAGAAGGCGGCCGACCACGTGACTGATGACGTCATCATTAGCATATTTTATTCCCCATGGAGAGTTCTTTACAATGAGCCATGTCTCAATTTTTTCTGTTCAGCACTTTTGGAGATATAGTGGTGCAAAGTTTTGCCGTTTTTCCAAGATGGCGGCCGACCACGTGACATATGACGTCATCATTAACATATTTTATTCCCCATGGAGAGTTCTTTACAATGAGCCAAGTCTCAATTTTTTCTGTTCAGTACTTTCAGAGATATAGAGGTGCAAAATTTTTCGGTTTTTCCAAGATGGCGGCCGACGCACGTCACCGATGACGTCATCAATAGGGCACAGTCTATTCCAGGGCAAGACCAATATGTGTGCAAAGTTTGGCGATTCTACGTGCAACGGTGTAGACGCAGTGCTGCAAACAGACAGACAGACAGACAAACAGACAAACAGATGAAAAATCGGTCAGAGACCGAGGACTTGCCGGAATGTACTTTTTTCTCGGCCATTTAGGACAAATATGGCGGCCGAACCACGTGACCGATGACGTCATCATTAACATATTTTATTCCCCATGGAGAGTTCTTTACAATGAGCCATGTCTCAATTTTTTCTGTTCAGCACTTTTGGAGATTTTGTGGTGCAAAGTTTT
Source organism: Myxine glutinosa (assembly GCF_964187855.1). Taxonomy (NCBI): domain Eukaryota; kingdom Metazoa; phylum Chordata; class Myxini; order Myxiniformes; family Myxinidae; genus Myxine; species Myxine glutinosa. The sequence continues at coordinate 23,359 of NW_027619765.1, forward strand.
GCCGTTTTTCCAAGATGGCGGCCGACCACGTGACTGATGACGTCATCATTAACATATTTTATTCCCCATGGAGAGTTCTTTACAATGAGCCATGTCTCAATTATTCTGTTCAGCACTTTTGGAGATATAGTGGTGCAAAGTTTTGCCGTTTTTCCAAGATGGCGGCCGACCACGTGACATATGACGTCATCATTAACATATTTTATTCCCCATGGAGAGTTCTTTCCAATGAGCCATGTCTCAATTTTTTCTGTTCAGCACTTTTGGAGATATAGTGGCGCAACGATTTGCCGTTTTTCCAAGATGGCGACCGAACCACGTGACTGATGACGTCATCATTTACATATTTTATTCCCCATGGAGAGTTCTTTACAATGAGCCATGTCTCAATTTTTTCTGTTCAGCACTTTTGGAGATATAGTGGTGCAAATTTTTGCCGTTTTTCCAAGATGGCGGCCGACCACGTGACATATGACGTCATCATTAACATATTTTATTCCCCATGGAGAGTTCTTTACAATGAGCCATGTCTCAATTTTTTCTGTTCAGTACTTTCGGAGATATAGAGGTGCAAATTTATTCGGTTTTTCCAAGATGGCGGCCGAACCACGTCACTGATGACGTCATCATTGAGGCACAGTATATTAGAGGGCAAGACCATTATGTGTGCAAAGTTTGGCGATTCTCCGTGCAACGGTGTAGACGCAGTGCTGCAAACAGACAAACAGACAGACAAACAGACAGACAAACAGACAGACAGACAAACAAACGAACAGATCAACATACTTGCCGGAAAATTTTTCCGGCAAGTAACAAACGAACAGATCAACATACTTGCCGGAAAATTTTTCCGGCAAGTAACAAACGAACAGATCAACATACTTGCCGGAAAATTTTTCCGGCAAGTAATGAAAAATCGGTCAGAGACCGAGGACTTGCCGGAATTTACTTTTTTGTCGGCCATTTAGGACAAATATGGCGGCCGAACCATGTGACCGATGACATCATCATTAACATATTTTATTCCCCATGGAGAGTTCTTTACAATGAGCCACGTCTCAATTTTTTCTATTCAGCACTTCCGGAGATATATCGAGGTGCTAAGTTTTTTGGTTTTTCCAAGATGGCGGCCGAACCACGTGACCGATGACGTCATTATTAACATATTTTATTCCCCAAGGAGAGTTCTTTCCAATGAGCCATGTCTCATTTTTTCTATTCAGCACTGGAGGTGCAAAGTTTTTCGGTTTTTCCAAGATGGCGGCCGGACCACGTGACCGATGACGTCATCATTAACATGTTTTATTCCGCATGGAGAGTTCTTTACAATGAGCCATGTCTCAATTTTTTCTATTCAGCACTTTCAGAGATGTGGAGGTGCAAAAATTTTCGGTTTTTCCAAGATGGCGGCCGAACCACGTGACATATGACGTCATTAACATATTTTATTCCCCATGAAGCGTTCTTTACAATGAGCCATGTCTCAATTTTTTCTGTTCAGCACTTTTGGAGATATCGTGGTGCAAAGTTTTGCCGTTTTTCCAAGATGGCGGCCGACCACGTGACTGATGACGTCATCATTAACATATTTTATTCCCCATGGAGCGTTCTTTACAATGAGCCATGTCTCAATTTTTTCTGTTCAGCACTTTTGGAGATATCGTGGTGCAAAGTTTTGCCGTTTTTCCAAGATGGCGGCCGACCACGTGACTGATGACGTCATCATTAACATATTTTATTCCCCGTGGAGAGTTCTTTACAATGAGCCATGTCTCAATTTTTTCTGTTCAGGACTTTCGGAGATATGGAGGTGCAAAAATTTTCGGTTTTTCCAAGATGGCGGCCGACCACGTGACTGATGACGTCATCATTAACATATTTTATTCCCCATGGAGAGTTCTTTACAATGAGCCATGTCTCAATTTTTTCTGTTCAGGACTTTCGGAGATATGGAGGTGCAAAAATTTTCGGTTTTTCCAAGATGGCGGCCGACTACGTGACTGATGACGTCATCATTAACATATTTTATTCCCCATGGAGAGTTCTTTACAATGAGCCATGTCTCAATTTTTTCTGTTCAGGACTTTCGGAGATATGGAGGTGCAAAAATTTTCGGTTTTTCCAAGATGGCGGCCGAACCACGTGACCGATGACGTCATCATTAACATATTTTATTCCCCATGGAGAGTTCTTTACAATGAGCCATGTCTCAATTTTTTCTGTTCAGCACTTTGATATCGAGGTGCAAAATTTTTCGGTTTTTCCAAGATGGCGGCCGAACCACGTGACCGATGACGTCATCATTTGGGCACAGTATATTAGAGGGCAAGACAAATACGTGTGCAAAGTTTGGTGATTCTACGTGCAACGGTGTAGACGTAGTGCTGCAAACAGACAAACAGACAGACAAACAAACGAACAGATCAACATACTTGCCGGAATCTTTTCCGGCAAGTAATGAAAAATCGGTCAGAGACCGAGGACTTGCCGGAATGTACTTTTTTATCGGTCATTTAGGACAAATATGGCGGCTGAACCACGTGACCGATGACGTCATAATTAACATATTTTATTCCCCATGGAGAGTTCTTTACAATGAGCCATGTCTCAATTTTTTCTGTTCAGCACTTTTGGAAATATAGTGGTGCAAAGTTTTGCCGTTTTTCCAAGATGGCGGCCGACCACGTGACATATGACATCATCATTAACATATTTTATTCCCCATGGAGAGTTCTTTTCAATGAGCCACGTCTCAATTTTTTCTGTTGAGCACTTTTGGAGATATAGTGGTGCAAAGTTTTGCTGTTTTTCGAAGATGGCGGCCGACCACGTGACTGATGACGTCATCATTAACATATTTTATTCCCCATGGAGAGTTCTTTACAATGAGCCATGTCTCAATTTTTTCTGTTCAGTACTTTCGGAGATATAGAGGTGCAAAGTTTTTCGGTTTTTCCAAGATGGCGGCCGAACCACGTCACCGATGACGTCAACAATTGGGCACAGTCTATTCCAGGGCAAGACCAATATGTGTGCAAAGTTTGGCGATTCTACGTGCAACGGTGTAGACGCAGTGCTGCAAACAGACAGACAGACAGACAAACAGACAAACAGACAAACAGACAAATGAAAAATCGGTCAGAGACCGAGGACTTGCCGGAATGTACTTTTTTATCGGCTATTTAGGACAAATATGGCGGCCGAAACACGTGACCGATGACGTCATCATTAACATATTTTATTCCCCATGGAGAGTTCTTTACAATGAGCCATGCCTCAATTTTTTCTATTCAGGACTTTTGGAGATGTGGAGGTGGAGTTTTTCGGTTTTTCCAAGATGGCGGCCGAACCACGTGACCGATGACATCATGAACATATTTTATTCCCCATGGAGAGTTCTTTACAATGAGCCATGTCTCAATTTTTTCTATTCAGCACTTTCGGAGATGTGGAGGTGCTAGGTTTTTCGGTTTTTCCAAGATGGCGGCCGACCACGTGACTGATGACGTCATCATTAACATATTTTATTCCCCATGGAGAGTTCTTTACAATGAGCCATGTCTCAATTTTTTCTGTTCAGCACTTTTGGAGATATAGTGGTGCAAAGTTTTGCCGTTTTTCCAAGATGGCGGCCGACCACGTGACATATGACATCATCATTAACATATTTTATTCCCCATGGAGAGTTCTTTACAATGAGCCATGTCTCAATTTTTTCTGTTCAGCACTTTTGGAGATATAGTGGCGCAACGTTTTGCCATTTTTCCAAGATGGCGACCGAACCACGTGACTGATGACGTCATCATTTACATATTTTATTCCCCATGGAGAGTTCTTTACAATGAGCCATGTCTCAATTTTTTCTGTTCAGCACTTTTGGAGATATAGTGGCGCAACGTTTTGCCATTTTTCCAAGATGGCGGCCGAACCACGTCACCGATGACGTCATCAATTGGGCACAGTCTATTCCAGGACAAGACCAATACGTGTGCAAAGTTTGGCGATTCTACGTGCAACGGTGTAGACGCAGTGCTGCAAACAGACAGACAGACAGACAGACAAACAGACAGACAGACAAATGAAAAATCGGTCAGAGACCGAGGACTTGCCGGAATGTACTTTTTTATCCGCCATTTAGGACAAATATGGCGGCCGAACCACGTGACCGATGACGTCATCATTAACATATTTTATTCCCCATGGAGAGTTCTTTACAATGAGGCATGTCTCAATTTTTTCTATTCAGCACTTTTGGACACATAGAGGTGCTAAGTTTTTCGGTTTTTCCAAGATGGCGGCCGAACCACGTGACATATGACGTCATCATTAACAAATTTTATTCCCCATGGAGAGTTCTTTACAATGAGCCATGTCTCAATTTTTTCTGTTCAGCACTTTTGGAGATATAGTGGTGCAAAGTTTTGCCGTTTTTCCAAGATGGCGGCCGACCACGTGACATATGACATCATCATTAACATATTTTATTCCCCATGGAGAGTTCTTTACAATGAGCCATGTCTCAATTTTTTCTGTTCAGCACTTTTGGAGATTTCGTGGTGCAAAGTTTTGTCGTTTTTCCAAGATGGCGGCCGACCACGTGACTGATGACGTCATCATTAACATATTTTATTCCCCATGGAGAGTTCTTTACAATGAGCCATGTCTCAATTTTTTCTGTTCAGCACTTTTGGAGATATAGTGGTGCACAGTTTTGCCGTTTTTCCAAGATGGCGGCCGACCACGTGACTGATGACGTCATCATTAACATATTTTGTTCCCCATGGAGAGTTCTTTACAATGAGCCATGTCTCAATTTTTTCATTTCAGCACTTTCGGAGATGTTGAGGTGCAAAGTTTTCGGTTTTTCCAAGATGGCGGCCGAACCACGTGACCGATGACGTCATCATTAACATATTTTATTCCACATGGAGAGTTCTTGACAATGAGCCATGTCTCAATTTTTTCTGTTCAGCACTTTCGGAGATGTGGAGGTGCAACGCTTTTCAGTTTTTCCAAGATGGCGGCTGAACCACGTGACCGATGACGTCATCATGAACATAATTTATTCCCCATGGAGAGTTCTTTACAATGAGCCATGTCTCAATTTTTTCTGTTCAGCACTTTTGGAGATATAGTGGTGCAAAGTTTTTCGGTTTTTCCAAGATGGCGGCCGAACCACGTCACCGATGACGTCATCAATTGGGCACAGTCTATTCCAGGGCAAGACCAATATGTGTGCAAAGTTTGGCGATTCTACGTGCAACGGTGTAGACGCAGTGCTGCAAACAGACAGACAAACAGACAGACAGACAAACAGATGAAAAATCGGTCAGAGACCGAGGACTTGCCAGAATTTACTTTTTTATCGGCCATTTAGGACAAATATGGCGGCCGAACCACGAGACCGATGACGTCATCATTAACATCTTTTATTCCCCATGGAGAGTTCTTTACAATGAGCCATGTCTCAATTTTTTCTGTTCAGCACTTTTGGAGATATAGTGGTGCAAAGTTTTGCCGTTTTTCCAAGATGGCGGCCGACCACGTGAATGATGTCATCATTAACATATTTTATTCCCCATGGAGAGTTCTTTACAATGAGCCATGCCTCAATTTTTCTATTCAGGACTTTTGGAGATGTGGAGGTGCAGAGTTTTTCGGTTTTTCCAAGATGGCGGCCGAACCACGTGACCAATGACATCATCATTAACATATTGTATTCCCCATGGAGAGTTCTTTACAATGAGCCATGTCTCAATTTTTTCTATTCAGCACTTTCGGAGATATGGAGGTGCTAGGTTTTTCGGTTTTTCCAAGATGGCGGCCGACCACGTGACTGATGACGTCATCATTAACATATTTTATTCCCCATGGAGAGTTCTTTACAATGAGCCATGTCTCAATTTTTTCTGTTCAGCACTTTTGGAGATATAGTGGTGCAAAGTTTTGCCGTTTTTCCAAGATGGCGGCCGACCACGTGACCGATGACGTCATCATTAACATATTTTATTCCCCATGGAGAGTTCTTTACAATGAGCCATGTCTCAATTTTTTCTATTCAGCACATTCAGAGATATGGAGGTGCAAAATTTTTCGGTTTTTCCAAGATGGCGGCCGAACCACGTGACATATGACGTCATCATTAACAAATTTTATTCCCCATGGAGAGTTCTTTACAATGAGCCATACCTCAATTTTTTCTTTACAGGACTTTTGGAGATGTGGAGGTGCAGAGTTTTTCGGTTTTTCCAAGATGGCGGCTGAACCACGTGACCGATGACATCATCATTAACATATTTTATTCCCCATGGAGAGTTCTTTACAATGAGCCATGTCTCAATTTTTTCTATTCAGCACTTTCGGAGATATGGAGGTGCTAAGTTTTTCGGTTTTTCCAAGATGGCGGCCGACCACGTGACTGATGACGTCATCATTAACATATTTTATTCCCCATGGAGAGTTCTTTACAATGAGCCATGTCTCAATTTTTTCTGTTCAGCACTTTTGGAGATATAGTGGTGCAAATTTTTGCCGTTTTTCCAAGATGGCGGCCGACCACGTGACATATGACGTCATCATTAACATATTTTATTCCCCATGGAGAGTTCTTTACAATGAGCCATGTCTCAATTTTTTCTGTACAGTACTTTCGGAGATATAGAGGTGCAAAATTTTTCGGTTTTTCCAAGATGGCGGCCGAACCACGTCACCGATGACGTCATCAATTGGGCACAGTCTATTCCAGGGCAAGACCAATATGTGTGCAAAGTTTGGCGATTCTCCGTGCAACGGTGTAGACGCAGTGCTGCAAACAGACAGACAGACAAACAGACAGACAGACAGATGAAAAATCGGTCAGAGACCGAGGACTTGCCGGAATGTACTTTTTTATCGGCCATTTAGGACAAATATGGCGGCTGAACCACGTGACCGATGACGTCATCATTAACATATTTTATTCCCCATGGAGAGTTCTTTACAATGAGCCATGCCTCAATTTTTTCTTTTCAGGACTTTTGGAGATGTGCAGGTGCAGAGTTTTTCGGTTTTTCCAAGATGGCGGCCGAACCACGTGACATATGACGTCATCATTAACCAATTTTATTCCCCATGGAGAGTTCTTTACAATGAGCCATGTCTCAATTTTTTCTGTTCAGCACTTTTGGAAATATAGTGGTGCAAAGTTTTGCCGTTTTTCCAAGATGGCGGCCGACCACGTGACATATGACATCATCATTAACATATTTTATTCCCCATGGAGAGTTCTTTACAATGAGCCATGTCTCAATTTTTTCTGTTCAGCACTTTTGGAGATATCGAGGTGCAAGGTTTTTTGGTTTTTCCAAGATGGCGGCTGAACCACGTGACCGATGACGTCATCATTAACATATTTTATTCCCCATGGAGGATTCTTTACAATGAGCCATGTCTCAATTTTTTCTATTCAGCACTTTTGGACACATAGAGGTGCTAAGTTTTTCGGTTTTTCCAAGATGGCGGCCGAACCACGTGACCGATGACGTCATCAATTGGACACAGTCTTTTCCAGGGCAAGACAAATACGTGTGCAAAGTTTGGCGATTCTACGCGCAACGGTGTAGACGTAGTGCTGCAAACAGACAGACAAACAGACAGACAGACAGACAGATGAAAAATCGGTCAGAGACCGAGGACTTGCCGGAATGTACTTTTTTATCGGCCATTTAGGACAAATATGGCGGCTGAACCACGTGACCGATGACGTCATCATTAACATATTTTATTCCCCATGGAGAGTTCTTTACAATGAGCCATGCCTCAATTTTTTCTTTTCAGGACTTTTGGAGATGTGCAGGTGCAGAGTTTTTCGGTTTTTCCAAGATGGCGGCCGAACCACGTGACATATGACGTCATCATTAACCA
>NW_027619766.1:0-31249 GCF_964187855.1 Myxine glutinosa
TTCGCACTTGTGTTAGTGTTGAAAACCCACTTTTCGCACTTGTGTTAGTGTTGAAAATCCACTTTTCCCACTTGTGTTGGTGCACTAAACCACTTTTGCACTTGTATTAGTGTGGGAAAAAACATTTTGCACTTGTGATAGTGTTGAAAAACCACTTTTCGCACTTGTGTTAGTGTTGAAAAACCACTTTTCGCACTTGTGTTGGTGCAGGAAACCACTTTTGCACTTGTATTAGTGTGGAAAAACCACTTTTCACACTTGTGTTAGTGTTGAAAACCCACTTTTCGCACCTGTGTTTGTGTTGAAAAAACACTTTTTGCACTTGTATTAGTGTGGAAAAACCACTTTTCGCACTTGTGTTAGTGTTGAAAAACCACTTTTCGCACTTGTGATAGTGTTGAAAAACCAATTTTCGCACTTGTGTTAGTGTTGAAAAACCACTTTTCGCACCTGTGTTTGTGCAGGAAACCACTTTTGCACTTGTATTAGTGTGGAAAAACCACTTTTCGCACTTGTGTTAGTGTTGAAAAACAATTTTCGCCCTTGTGTTAGTGTTGAAAACCCACTTTTCGCACTTGTGTTAGTGTTGAAAATCCACTTTTCCCACTTGTGTTGGTGCACTAAACCACTTTTGCACTTGTATTAGTGTGGGAAAAAACATTTTGCACTTGTGATAGTGTTGAAAAACCACTTTTCGCACTTGTGTTAGTGTTGAAAAACCACTTTTCGCACTTGTGTTGGTGCAGGAAACCACTTTTGCACTTGTATTAGTGTGGAAAAACCACTTTTCGCACTTGTGTTAGTGTTGAAAAACCACTTTTCACACTTGTGATAGTGTTGAAAAACCACTTTTCGCACTTGTGTTAGTGTTGAAAAACCACTTTTCGCACCTGTGTTGGTGCAGGAAACCACTTTTGCACTTGTATTAGTGTGGAAAAACCACTTTTCGCACTTGTGTTAGTGTTGAAAAACCACTTTTCGCACTTGTGTTAGTGTTGAAAAACCACTTTTCGCACTTGTGTTAGTGTTGAAAATCCACTTTTCGCACTTGTGTTGGTGCAGGAAACCACTTTTGCACTTGTATTAGTGTGGAAAAAACACTTTTTGCACTTGTGATAGTGTTGAAAAACCACTTTTCGCACTTGTGTTAGTGTTGAAAAACCACTTTTCGCACTTGTGTTAGTGCAGGAAACCACTTTTGCACTTGTATTAGTGTGGAAAAAAGACTTTTTGCACTTGTGATAGTGTTGAAAAACCACTTTTCGCACTTGTGTTAGTGTTGAAAAACCACTTTTCACACTTGTGTTGGTGCAGGAAACCACTTTTGCACTTGCGATAGTGTTGAAAAACCACTTTTCGCACTTGTGTTAGTGTTGAAAACCCACTTTTCGCACTTGTGTTAGTGTTGAAAATCCACTTTTCCCACTTGTGTTGGTGCAGGAAACCACTTTTGCACTTGTATTAGTGTGGAAAAAACACTTTTTGCACTTGTGATAGTGTTGAAAAACCACTTTTCGCACTTGTGTTAGTGTTGAAAAACCACTTTTTGCACTTGTGTTGGTGCAGGAAACCACCTTTGCACTTGTATTAGTGTGGAAAAAACACTTTTTGCACTTGTGATAGTGTTGAAAAACCACTTTTCGCACTTGTGTTAGTGTTGAAAAACCACTTCGCACTTGTGTTTGTGCAGGAAACCACTTTTGCACTTGTATTAGTGTGGAAAAACCACTTTTCGCAACTGTGTTAGTGTTGAAAAACCACTTTTTGCACTTGTGTTAGTGTTCAAAAACCACTTTTCGCACTTGTGTTAGTGAAGGAAACCACTTTTCGCACTTGTGTTAGTGTTGAAAACCCACTTTTCGCACCTGTGTTGGTGCAGGATACCACTTTTGCACTTGTATTAGTGTGGAAAAACCACTTTTCGCACTTGTGTTAGTGTTGAAAAACCACTTTTCGCACTTGTGATAGTGTTGAAAAACCACTTTTCGCACTTGTGTTAGTGTTGAAAAACCACTCTTCGCACCTGTGTTTGTGCAGGAAACCACTTTTGCACTTGTATTAGTGTGGAAAAACCACTTTTCGCACTTGTGTTAGTGTTGAAAAACAATTTTCGCACTTGTGTTAGTGTTGAAAACCCACTTTTCGCACTTGTGTTAGTGTTGAAAATCCACTTTTCCCACTTGTGTTGGTGCACTAAACCACTTTTGCACTTGTATTAGTGTGGGAAAAAACATTTTGCACTTGTGATAGTGTTGAAAAACCACTTTTCGCACTTGTGTTAGTGTTGAAAAACCACTTTTCGCACTTGTGTTGGTGCAGGAAACCACTTTTGCACTTGTATTAGTGTGGAAAAACCACTTTTCACACTTGTGTTAGTGTTGAAAACCCACTTTTCGCACCTGTGTTTGTGTTGAAAAAACACTTTTTGCACTTGTTTTAGTGTGGAAAAACCACTTTTCGCACTTGTGTTAGTGTTGAAAAACCACTTTTCGCACTTGTGATAGTGTTGAAAAACCAATTTTCGCACTTGTGTTAGTGTTGAAAAACCACTTTTCGCACCTGTGTTTGTGCAGGAAACCACTTTTGCACTTGTATTAGTGTGGAAAAACCACTTTTCGCACTTGTGTTAGTGTTGAAAAACAATTTTCGCACTTGTGTTAGTGTTGAAAACCCACTTTTCGCACTTGTGTTAGTGTTGAAAATCCACTTTTCCCACTTGTGTTGGTGCACTAAACCACTTTTGCACTTGTATTAGTGTGGGAAAAAACATTTTGCACTTGTGATAGTGTTGAAAAACCACTTTTCGCACTTGTGTTAGTGTTGAAAAACCACTTTTCGCACTTGTGTTGGTGCAGGAAACCACTTTTGCACTTGTATTAGTGTGGAAAAACCACTTTTCACACTTGTGTTAGTGTTGAAAACCCACTTTTCGCACTTGTGTTAGTGTTGAAAAACCACTTTTCGCACTTGTGTTAGTGAAGGAAACCACTATTCGTACTTGTGTTAGTGTTGAAAACCAACTTTTCGCACTTGTGTTAGTGTTGAAAATCCACTTTTCGCATTTGTGTTGGTGCAGGAAACCACTTTTGCACTTGTATTAGTGTGGAAAAAACACTTTTTGCACTTGTGATAGTGTTGAAAAACCACTTTTCGCACTTGTGTTAGTGTTGAAAAACCACTTTTCGCACTTGTGTTGGTGCAGGAAACCACTTTTGCACTTGTATTAGTGTGGAAAAACCACTTTTTGCACTTGTGTTAGTGAAGGAAATCACTTTTCGCACTTGTGTTATTGTTGAAAACCCACTTTTTGCACTTGTGTTACTGTTGAAAATCCACTTTTCGCACTTGTGTTGGTGCAGGAAACCACTTTTGCACTTGTATTAGTGTGGAAAAAACACTTTTTGCACTTGTGATAGTGTTGAAAAACCACTTTTCGCACTTGTGTTAGTGTTGAAAAACCACTTTTCGCACATGTGTTAGTGCAGGAAACCACTTTTGCACTTGTATTAGTGTGGAAAAAACACTTTTTGCACTTGTGATAGTGTTGAAAAACCACTTTTCGCACTTGTGTTAGTGTTGAAAAACCACTTTTCGCACTTGTGTTGGTGCAGGAAACCACTTTTGCACTTGTATTAGTGTGGAAAAAACACTTTTTGCACTTGTGATAGTGTTGAAAAACCACTTTTCGCACTTGTGTTGGTGCAGGAAACCACTTTTGCACTTGTATTAGTGTGGAAAAACCACTTTTCGCACTTGTGTTAGTGTTGAAAACCCACTTTTCGCACTGTGTTAGTGTTGAAAAACCACTTTTCGCACTTGTGTTAGTGAAGGAAACCACTTTTCTGACTTGTGTTAGTGTTGAAAACCCACTTTTCGCACTTGTGTTGGTGCAGGAAACCACTTTTGCACTTGTATTAGTGTGGAAAAAACACTTTTTGCACTTGTGATAGTGTTGAAAAACCACTTTTCGCACTTGTGTTAGTGTTGAAAAACCACTTTTTGCACTTGTGTTAGTGCAGGAAACCACTTTTGCACTTGTATTAGTGTGGAAAAAACACTTTTTGCACTTGTGATAGTGTTGAAAAACCACTTTTCGCACTTGTGTTAGTGTTGAAAAACCACTTTTCGCACTTGTGTTGGTGCAGGAAACCACTTTTGCACTTGCGATAGTGTTGAAAAACCTCTTTTCGCACTTGTGTTAGTGTTGAAAACCCACTTTTCGCACTTGTGTTAGTGTTGAAAACCCACTTTTCGCACTTGTGTTAGTGTTGAAAATCCACTTTTCCCACTTGTGTTGGTGCAGGAAACCACTTTTGCACTTGTATTAGTGTGGAAAAAACACTTTTTGCACTTGTGATAGTGTTGAAAAATCCACTTTTCGCACTTGTGTTAATGTTGAAAAACCACTTTTTGCACTTGTGTTGGTGCAGGAAACCACCTTTGCACTTGTATTAGTGTGGAAAAAACACTTTTTGCACTTGTGATAGTGTTGAAAAACCACTTTTCGCACTTGTGTTAGTGTTGAAAAACCACTTTTCGCACTTGTGTTTGTGCAGGAAACCACTTTTGCACTTGTATTAGTGTGGAAAAACCACTTTTCGCAACTGTGTTAGTGTTGAAAAACCACTTTTTGCACTTGTGTTAGTGTTCAAAAACCACTTTTCGCACTTGTGTTAGTGAAGGAAACCACTTTTCGCACTTGTGTTAGTGTTGAAAACCCACTTTACGCACTTGTGTTAGTGTTGAAAATCCACTTTTCCCACTTGTGTTGGTACAGGAAACCACTTTTGCACTTGTATTACTGTGGAAAAATCACTTTTTGCACTTGTGATAGTGTTGAAAAACCACTTTTCGCACTTGTGATAGTGTTGAAAAACCACTTTTCGCACTTGTGTTAGTGTTGAAAAACCACTTTTCGCACCTGTGTTGGGGCAGGAAACCACTTTTGCACTTGTATTAGTGTGGAAAAACCACTTTTCGCACTTGTGTTAGTGTTGAAAAACCACTTTTCGCACTTGTGTTAGTGTTGAAAAACCACTTTTCGCACTTGTGTTAGTGTTGAAAAACCACTTTTCGCACTTGTGTTGGTGCAGGAAACCAATTTTGCACTTGTATTAGTGTGGAAAAAACGACTTTTCGCACTTGTGTTAGTGTTGAAAAACCACTTTTCGCACTTGTGTTAGTGTTGAAAAACCACTTTTCGCACTTGTGTTGGTGCAGGAAACCACTTTTGCACTTGTATTAGTGTGGAAAAAACACTTTTTGCACTTGTATTAGTGTGGAAAAACCACTTTTCGCACTTTTGTTAGTGTTGAAAAACCAATTTTCGCACTTGTGTTAGTGTTGAAAACCCACTTTTCGCACTTGTGTTAGTGTTGAAAATCCACTTTTCCCACTTGGGTTGGTGCAGGAAACCACTTTTGCACTTGTATTAGTGTGGAAAAAACACTTTTTGCACTTGTGATAGTGTTGAAAAACCACTTTTCGCACTTGTGTTAGTGTTGAAAAACCACTTTTCGCACTTGTGTTGGTACAGGAAACCACTTTTGCACTTGTATTAGTCTGGAAAAAACACTTTTTGCACTTGTGATAGTGTTGAAAAACCACTTTTCGCACTTGTGTTAGTGTTGAAAAACCACTTTTCACACTTGTGTTAGTGTTGAAAAACCACTTTTCGCACTTGTGTTGGTGCAGGAAACCACTTTTGCACTTGTGATAGTGTTGAAAAACCACTTTTCGCAATTGTGTTAGTGTTGAAAAACCACTTTTCGCACTTGTGTTGGTGCAGGAAACCACTTTTGCACTTGTATTAGTGTGGAAAAAACACTTTTTGCACTTGTGATAGTGTTGAAAAACCACTTTTCGCATTTGTGTTAGTGTTGAAAAACCACTTTTCGCACCTGTGTTGGTGCAGGAAACCACTTTTGCACTTGTATTGGTGTGGGAAAACCACTTTTCGCACTTGTGTTAGTGTTGAAAATCCAATTTTCGCACTTGTGTTAGTGTTGAAAACCCACTTTTCGCACTTGTGTTAGTGTTGAAAATCCACTTTTCCCACTTGGGTTGGTGCAGGAAACCACTTTTGCACTTGTATTAGTGTGGAAAAAAAACTTTTTGCACTTGTGATAGTGTTGAAAAACCACTTTTCGCACTTGTGTTAGTGTTGAAAAACCACTTTTCGCACTTGTGTTGGTGCAGGAAACCACTTTTGCACTTGTATTAGTGTGGAAAAAACACTTTTTGCACTTGTGATAGTGTTGAAAAACCACTTTTCGCACTTGTGTTGGTGCAGGAAACCACTTTTGCACTTGTATTAGTGTGGAAAAACCACTTTTCGCACTTGTGTTAGTGTTGAAAACCCACTTTTCGCACTTGTGTTAGTGTTGAAAAACCACTTTTCGCACTTGTGTTAGTGAAGGAAACCACTTTTCTCACTTGTGTTCGTGTTGAAAACCCACTTTTCGCACTTGTGTTAGTGTTGAAAATCCACTTTTCGCACTTGTGTTGGTGCAGGAAACCACTTTTGCACTTGTATTAGTGTGGAAAAACACTTTTTGCACTTGTGATAGTGTTGAAAAACCACTTTTCGCACTTGTGTTAGTGTTGAAAAACCACTTTTCGCACTTGTGTTGGTGCAGGAAACCACTTTTGCACTTGCGATAGTGTTGAAAAACCACTTTTCGCACTTGTGTTAGTGTTGAAAACCCACTTTTCGCACTTGTGTTAGTGTTGAAAATCCACTTTTCCCACTTGTGTTGGTGCAAGAAACCACTTTTGCACTTGTATTAGTGTGGAAAAAACACTTTTTGCACTTGTGATAGTGTTGAAAAACCACTTTTCGCACTTGTGTTAGTGTTGAAAAACCACTTTTTGCACTTGTGTTGGTGCAGGAAACCACCTTTGCACTTGTATTAGTGTGGAAAAAACACTTTTTGCACTTGTGATAGTGTTGAAAAACCACTTTTCGCACTTGTGTTAGTGTTGAAAAACCACTTTTCGCACTTGTGTTTGTGCAGGAAACCACTTTTGCACTTGTATTAGTGTGGAAAAACCACTTTTCGCAACTGTGTTAGTGTTGAAAAACCACTTTTTGCACTTGTGTTAGTGTTCAAAAACCACTTTTCACACTTGTGTTAGTGAAGGAAACCACTTTTCGCACTTGTGTTAGTGTTGAAAACCCACTTTTCGCACTTGTGTTAGTGTTTAAAATCCACTTTTCCCACTTGTGTTGGTACAGGAAACCACTTTTGCACTTGTATTACTGTGGAAAAATCACTTTTTGCACTTGTGATAGTGTTGAAAAACCACTTTTCGCACTTGTGATAGTGTTGAAAAACCACTTTTCGCACTTGTGTTAGTGTTGAAAAACCACTTTTCGCACCTGTGTTGGTGCAGGAAACCACTTTTGCACTTGTATTAGTGTGGAAAACCCACTTTTCGCACTTGTGTTAGTGTTGAAAAACCACTTTTCGCACTTGTGTTAGTGTTGAAAAACCACTTTTCGCACTTGTGTTAGTGTTGAAAAACCACTTTTCGCACTTGTGTTGGTGCAGGAAACCAATTTTGCACTTGTATTAGTGTGGAAAAAACCACTTTTCGCACTTGTGTTAGTGTTGAAAAACCACTTTTCGCACTTGTGTTAGTGTTGAAAAACCACTTTTCGCACTTGTGTTGGTGCAGGAAACCACTTTTGCACTTGTATTAGTGTGGGAAAAACACTTTTTGCACTTGTATTAGTGTGGAAAAACCACTTTTCGCACTTGTGTTAGTGTTGAAAAACCAATTTTCGCACTTGTGTTAGTGTTGAAAACCCACTTTTTGCACTTGTGTTAGTGTTGAAAATCCACTTTTCCCACTTGGGTTGGTGCAGGAAACCACTTTTGCACTTGTATTAGTGTGGAAAAAACACTTTTTGCACTTGTGATAGTGTTGAAAAACCACTTTTCGCACTTGTGTTAGTGTTGAAAAACCACTTTTCGCACTTGTGTTGGTGCAGGAAACCACTTTTGCACTTGTATTAGTGTGGAAAAAACACTTTTTGCACTTGTGATAGTGTTGAAAAACCACTTTTCGCACTAGTGTTAGTGTTGAAAAACCACTTTTCACACTTGTGTTGGTGCAGGAAACCACTTTTGCACTTGTATTAGTGTGGAAAAACCACTTTTCGCACTTGTGTTATTGTTGAAAACCCACTTTTCGCACTTGTGTTAGTGTTGAAAAACCACTTTTCGCACCTGTGTTAGTGAAGGAAACCACTTTTCGCACTTGTGTTAGTGTTGAAAACCCACTTTTCGCACTTGTGTTAGTGTTGAAAATCCACTTTTCGCACTTGTGTTGGTGCAGGAAACCACTTTTGCACTTGTATTAGTGTGGAAAAAACACTTTTTGCACTTGTGATAGTGTTGAAAAACCACTTTTCGCACTTGTGTTAGTCTTGAAAAACCACTTTTCGCACTTGTGTTAGTGCAGGAAACCACTTTTGCACTTGTATTAGTGTGGAAAAAACACTTTTTGCACTTGTGATAGTGTTGAAAAACCACTTTTCGCACTTGTGTTAGTGTTGAAAAAACACTTTTCGCACTTGTGTTGGTGCAGGAAACCACTTTTGCACTTGTGATAGTGTTAAAAACCACTTTTCGCACTTGTGTTAGTGTTGAAAAACCACTTTTCGCACTTGTGTTGGTGCAGGAAACCACTTTTGCACTTGTATTAGTGTGGAAAAAACACTTTTTGCACTTGTGATAGTGTTGAAAAACCACTTTTCGCACTTGTGTTAGTGTTGAAAAACCACTTTTCGCACTTGTGTTAGTGTTGAAAAACCACTTTTCGCACTTGTGTTAGTGCAGGAAACCACTTTTGCACTTGTATTAGTGTGGAAAAAACACTTTTTGCACTTGTGATAGTGTTGAAAAACCACTTTTCGCACTTGTGTTAGTGTTGAAAAACCACTTTTCGCACTTGTGTTGGTGCAGGAAACCACTTTTGCACTTGCGATAGTGTTGAAAAACCACTTTTTGCACTTGTGTTAGTGTTGAAAACCCACTTTTCGCACTTGTGTTAGTGTTGAAAATCCACTTTTCCCACTTGTGTTGGTGCAAGAAACCACTTTTGCACTTGTATTAGTGTGGAAAAACCACTTTTCGCACTTGTGTTAGTGTTGAAAAACCACTTTTTGCACTTGTGTTGGTGTAGGATACCACCTTTGCACTTGTATTAGTGTGGAAAAAACACTTTTTGCACTTGTGATAGTGTTGAAAAACCACTTTTCGCACTTGTGTTAGTGTTGAAAAACCACTTTTCGCACTTGTGTTGGTGCAGGAAACCACTTTTGCACTTGTATTAGTGTGGAAAAAACACTTTTTGCACTTGTGATAGTGTTGAAAAACCACTTTTCGCACTAGTGTTAGTGTTGAAAAACCACTTTTCACACTTGTGTTGGTGCAGGAAACCACTTTTGCACTTGTATTAGTGTGGAAAAACCACTTTTCGCACTTGTGTTATTGTTGAAAACCCACTTTTCGCACTTGTGTTAGTGTTGAAAAACCACTTTTCGCACTTGTGTTAGTGAAGGAAACCACTTTTCGCACTTGTGTTAGTGTTGAAAACCCACTTTTCGCACTTGTGTTAGTGTTGAAAATCCACTTTTCGCACTTGTGTTGGTGCAGGAAACCACTTTTGCACTTGTATTAGTGTGGAAAAAACACTTTTTGCACTTGTGATAGTGTTGAAAAACCACTTTTCGCACTTGTGTTAGTCTTGAAAAACCACTTTTCGCACTTGTGTTAGTGCAGGAAACCACTTTTGCACTTGTATTAGTGTGGAAAAAACACTTTTTGCACTTGTGATAGTGTTGAAAAACCACTTTTCGCACTTGTGTTAGTGTTGAAAAAACACTTTTCGCACTTGTGTTGGTGCAGGAAACCACTTTTGCACTTGTGATAGTGTTAAAAACCACTTTTCGCACTTGTGTTAGTGTTGAAAAACCACTTTTCGCACTTGTGTTGGTGCAGGAAACCACTTTTGCACTTGTATTAGTGTGGAAAAAACACTTTTTGCACTTGTGATAGTGTTGAAAAACCACTTTTCGCACTTGTGTTAGTGTTGAAAAACCACTTTTCGCACTTGTGTTAGTGTTGAAAAACCACTTTTCGCACTTGTGTTAGTGCAGGAAACCACTTTTGCACTTGTATTAGTGTGGAAAAAACACTTTTTGCACTTGTGATAGTGTTGAAAAACCACTTTTCGCACTTGTGTTAGTGTTGAAAAACCACTTTTCGCACTTGTGTTGGTGCAGGAAACCACTTTTGCACTTGCGATAGTGTTGAAAAACCACTTTTTGCACTTGTGTTAGTGTTGAAAACCCACTTTTCGCACTTGTGTTAGTGTTGAAAATCCACTTTTCCCACTTGTGTTGGTGCAAGAAACCACTTTTGCACTTGTATTAGTGTGGAAAAACCACTTTTCGCACTTGTGTTAGTGTTGAAAAACCACTTTTTGCACTTGTGTTGGTGTAGGATACCACCTTTGCACTTGTATTAGTGTGGAAAAAACACTTTTTGCACTTGTGATAGTGTTGAAAAACCACTTTTCGCACTTGTGTTAGTGTTGAAAAACCACTTTTCGCACTTGTGTTTGTGCAGGAAACCACTTTTGCACTTGTATTAGTGTGGAAAAACCACTTTTCGCAACTGTGTTAGTGTTGAAAAACCACTTTTTGCACTTGTGTTAGTGTTCAAAAACCACTTTTCGCACTTGTGTTAGTGAAGGAAACCACTTTTCGCACTTGTGTTAGTGTTGAAAACCCACTTTTCGCACTTGTGTTAGTGTTGAAAATCCACTTTTCCCATTTGTGTTGGTACAGGAAACCACTTTTGCACTTGTATTACTGTGGAAAAATCACTTTTTGCACTTGTGATAGTGTTGAAAAACCACTTTTCGCACTTGTGATAGTGTTGAAAAACCACTTTTCGCACTTGTGTTAGTGTGGAAAAACCACTTTTCGCACTTGTGTTAGTGTTGAAAAACCACTTTTCGCACTTGTGTTAGTGTTGAAAAACCACTTTTCACACTTGTGTTAGTGTTGAAAAACCACTTTTCACACTTGTGTTGGTGTTGAAAATCCACTTTTCCCACTTGTGTTGGTGCAAGAAACCACTTTTGCACTTGTATTAGTGTTGAAAAACCACTTTTCACACTTGTGTTAGTGTTGAAAACCCACTTTTCGCACTTGTGTTAGTGTTGAAAATCCACTTTTCCCACTTGTGTTGGTGCAAGAAACCACTTTTGCACTTGTATTAGTGTGGAAAAAACACTTTTTGCACTTGTGATAGTGTTGAAAAACCACTTTTCGCATTTGTGTTAGTGTTGAAAAACCACCTTTTGCACTTGTGTTGGTGCAGGAAACCACCTTTGCACTTGTATTAGTGTGGAAAAAACACTTTTTGCACTTGTGATAGTGTTGAAAAACCACTTTTCGCACTTGTGTTAGTGTTGAAAAACCACTTTTCGCACTTGTGTTTGTGCAGGAAACCACTTTTGCACTTGTATTAGTGTGGATAAACCACTTTTCGCAACTGTGTTAGTGTTGAAAAACCACTTTTTGCACTTGTGTTAGTGTTCAAAAACCACTTTTCGCACTTGTGTTAGTGAAGGAAACCACTTTTCGCACTTGTGTTAGTGTTGAAAACCCACTTTTCGCACTTGTGTTAGTGTTGAAAATCCACTTTTCCCACTTGTGTTGGTACAGGAAACCACTTTTGCACTTGTATTACTGTGGAAAAATCACTTTTTGCACTTGTGATAGTGTTGAAAAACCACTTTTCACACTTGTGATAGTGTTGAAAAACCACTTTTCGCACTTGTGTTAGTGTTGAAAAACCACTTTTCGCACCTGTGTTGGTGCAGGAAACCACTTTTGCACTTGTATTAGTGTGGAAAACCCACTTTTCGCACTTGTGTTAGTGTTGAAAAACCACTTTTCGCACTTGTGTTAGTGTTGAAAAACCACTTTTCGCACTTGTGTTAGTGTTGAAAAACCACTTTTCGCACTTGTGTTGGTGCAGGAAACCAATTTTGCACTTGTATTAGTGTGGAAAAAACCACTTTTCGCACTTGTGTTAGTGTTGAAAAACCACTTTTCGCACTTGTGTTAGTGTTGAAAAACCACTTTTCGCACTTGTGTTGGTGCAGGAAACCACTTTTGCACTTGTATTAGTGTGGAAAAAACACTTTTTGCACTTGTATTAGTGTGGAAAAACCACTTTTCGCACTTGTGTTAGTGTTGAAAAACCAATTTTCGCACTTGTGTTAGTGTTGAAAACCCACTTTTCGCACTTGTGTTAGTGTTGAAAATCCACTTTTCCCCACTTGGGTTGGTGCAGGAAACCACTTTTGCACTTGTATTAGTGTGGAAAAAACACTTTTTGCACTTGTGATAGTGTTGAAAAACCACTTTTCGCACTTGTGTTAGTGTTGAAAAACCACTTTTCGCACTTGTGTTGGTGCAGGAAACCACTTTTGCACTTGTATTAGTGTGGAAAAAACACTTTTTGCACTTGTGATAGTGTTGAAAAACCACTTTTCGCACTTGTGTTAGTGTTGAAAAACCACTTTTCACACTTGTGTTGGTGCAGGAAACCACTTTTGCACTTGTATTAGTGTGGAAAAACCACTTTTCGCACTTGTGTTATTGTTGAAAACCCACTTTTCGCACTTGTGTTAGTGTTGAAAAACCACTTTTCGCACTTGTGTTAGTGAAGGAAACCACTTTTTGCACTTGTGTTAGTGTTGAAAACCCACTTTTCGCACTTGTGTTAGTGTTGAAAATCCACTTTTCGCACTTGTGTTGGTGCAGGAAACCACTTTTGCACTTGTATTAGTGTGGAAAAAACACTTTTTGCACTTGTGATAGTGTTGAAAAACCACTTTTCGCACTTGTGTTAGTCTTGAAAAACCACTTTTCGCACTTGTGTTAGTGCAGGAAACCACTTTTGCACTTGTATTAGTGTGGAAAAAACACTTTTTGCACTTGTGATAGTGTTGAAAAACCACTTTTCGCACTTGTGTTAGTGTTGAAAAACCACTTTTCGCACTTGTGTTGGTGCAGGAAACCACTTTTGCACTTGTGATAGTGTTAAAAACCACTTTTCGCACTTGTGTTAGTGTTGAAAAACCACTTTTCGCACTTGTGTTGGTGCAGGAAACCACTTTTGCACTTGTATTAGTGTGGAAAAAACACTTTTTGCACTTGTGATAGTGTTGAAAAACCACTTTTCGCACTTGTGTTAGTGTTGAAAAACCACTTTTCGCACTTGTGTTAGTGTTGAAAAACCACTTTTCGCACTTTTGTTAGTGCAGGAAACCACTTTTGCACTTGTATTAGTGTGGAAAAAACACTTTTTGCACTTGTGATAGTGTTGAAAAACCACTTTTCGCACTTGTGTTAGTGTTGAAAAACCACTTTTCGCACTTGTGTTGGTGCAGGAAACCACTTTTGCACTTGCGATAGTGTTGAAAAACCACTTTTTGCACTTGTGTTAGTGTTGAAAACCCACTTTTCGCACTTGTGTTAGTGTTGAAAAACCACTTTTCGCACTTGTGTTTGTGCAGGAAACCACTTTTGCACTTGTATTAGTGTGGAAAAACCACTTTTCGCACTTGTGTTAGTGTTGAAAAACCACTTTTTGCACTTGTGTTGGTGCAGGAAACCACCTTTGCACTTGTATTAGTGTGGAAAAAACACTTTTTGCACTTGTGATAGTGTTGAAAAACCACTTTTCGCACTTGTGTTAGTGTTGAAAAACCACTTTTCGCACTTGTGTTTGTGCAGGAAACCACTTTTGCACTTGTATTAGTGTGGAAAAACCACTTTTCGCAACTGTGTTAGTGTTGAAAAACCACTTTTTGCACTTGTGTTAGTGTTCAAAAACCACTTTTCGCACTTGTGTTAGTGAAGGAAACCACTTTTCGCACTTGTGTTAGTGTTGAAAACCCACTTTTCGCACTTGTGTTAGTGTTGAAAATCCACTTTTCCCATTTGTGTTGGTACAGGAAACCACTTTTGCACTTGTATTACTGTGGAAAAATCACTTTTTGAACTTGTGATAGTGTTGAAAAACCACTTTTCGCACTTGTGATAGTGTTGAAAAACCACTTTTCGCACTTGTGTTAGTGTTGAAAAACCACTTTTCGCACCTGTGTTGGTGCAGGAAACCACTTTTGCACTTGTATTAGTGTGGAAAAACCACTTTTCGCACTTGTGTTAGTGTTGAAAAACCACTTTTCGCACTTGTGTTAGTGTTGAAAAACCACTTTTCACACTTGTGTTAGTGTTGAAAAACCACTTTTCGCACTTGTGTTGGTGCAGGAAACCAATTTTGCACTTGTATTAGTGTGGAAAAAACCACTTTTCGCACTTGTGTTAGTGTTGAAAAACCACTTTTCGCACTTGTGTTAGTGTTGAAAAACCACTTTTCGCACTTGTGTTGGTGCAGGAAACCACTTTTGCACTTGTATTAGTGTGGAAAAAACACTTTTTGCACTTGTATTAGTGTGGAAAAACCACTTTTCGCACTTGTGTTAGTGTTGAAAAACCAATTTTCGCACTTGTGTTAGTGTTGAAAACCCACTTTTCGCACTTGTGTTAGTGTTGAAAATCCACTTTTCCCACTTGGGTTGGTGCAGGAAACCACTTTTGCACTTGTATTAGTGTGGAAAAAACACTTTTTGCACTTGTGATAGTGTTGAAAAACCACTTTTCGCACTTGTGTTAGTGTTGAAAAACCACTTTTCGCACTTGTGTTGGTGCAGGAAACCACTTTTGCACTTGTATTAGTGTGGAAAAAACACTTTTTGCACTTGTGATAGTGTTGAAAAACCACTTTTCGCACTTGTGTTAGTGTTGAAAAACCACTTTTCACACTTGTGTTGGTGCAGGAAACCACTTTTGCACTTGTATTAGTGTGGAAAAACCACTTTTCGCACTTGTGTTATTGTTGAAAACCCACTTTTCGCACTTGTGTTAGTGTTGAAAAACCACTTTTCGCACTTGTGTTAGTGAAGGAAACCACTTTTCGCACTTGTGTTAGTGTTGAAAACCCACTTTTCGCACTTGTGTTAGTGTTGAAAATCCACTTTTCGCACTTGTGTTGGTGCAGGAAACCACTTTTGCACTTGTATTAGTGTGGAAAAAACACTTTTTGCACTTGTGATAGTGTTGAAAACGACTTTTCGCACTTGTGTTAGTGTTGAAAAACCACTTTTCGCACTTGTGTTAGTGCAGGAAACCACTTTTGCACTTGTATTAGTGTGGAAAAAACACTTTTTGCACTTGTGATAGTGTTGAAAAACCACTTTTCGCACTTGTGTTAGTGTTGAAAAACCACTTTTCGCACTTGTGTTGGTGCAGGAAACCACTTTTGCACTTGTGATAGTGTTGAAAAACCACTTTTCGCACTTGTGTTAGTGTTGAAAAACCACTTTTCGCACTTGTGTTGGTGCAGGAAACCACTTTTGCACTTGTATTAGTGTGGAAAAAACACTTTTTGCACTTGTGATAGTGTTGAAAAACCACTTTTCGCACTTGTGTTAGTGTTGAAAAACCACTTTTCGCACCTGTGTTGGTGCAGGAAACCACTTTTGCACTTGTATTAGTGTGGGAAAACCACTTTTCGCACTTGTGTTAGTGTTGAAAAACCAATTTTCGCACTTGTGTTAGTGTTGAAAACCCACTTTTCGCACTTGTGTTAGTGTTGAAAATCCACTTTTCCCACTTGGGTTGGTGCAGGAAACCACTTTTGCACTTGTATTAGTGTGGGAAAACCACTTTTTGCACTTGTGATAGTGTTGAAAAACCACTTTTCGCACTTGTGTTAGTGTTGAAAAACCACTTTTCGCACTTGTGTTGGTGCAGGAAACCACTTTTGCACTTGTATTAGTGTGGAAAAAACACTTTTTGCACTTGTGATAGTGTTGAAAAACCACTTTTCGCACTTGTGTTGGTGCAGGAAACCACTTTTGCACTTGTATTAGTGTGGAAAAACCACTTTTCGCACTTGTGTTAGTGTTGAAAACCCACTTTTCGCACTTGTGTTAGTGTTGAAAAACCACTTTTCGCACTTGTGTTAGTGAAGGAAACCACTTTTCGCCCTTGTGTTAGTGTTGAAAACCCACTTTTCGCACTTGTGTTAGTGTTGAAAATCAACTTTTCGCACTTGTGTTGGTGCAGGAAACCACTTTTGCACTTGTATTAGTGTGGAAAAAACACTTTTTGCACTTGTGATAGTGTTGAAAAACCACTTTTCGCACTTGTGTTAGTGTTGAAAAACCACTTTTCGCACTTGTGTTAGTGCAGGAAACCACTTTTGCACTTGTATTAGTGTGGAAAAACCACTTTTCGCAACTGTGTTAGTGTTGAAAAACCACTTTTTGCACTTGTGTTAGTGTTCAAAAACCACTTTTCACACTTGTGTTAGTGAAGGAAACCACTTTTCGCACTTGTGTTAGTGTTGAAAACCCACTTTTCGCACTTGTGTTAGTGTTTAAAATCCACTTTTCCCACTTGTGTTGGTACAGGAAACCACTTTTGCACTTGTATTACTGTGGAAAAATCACTTTTTGCACTTGTGATAGTGTTGAAAAACCACTTTTCGCACTTGTGATAGTGTTGAAAAACCACTTTTCGCACTTGTGTTAGTGTTGAAAAACCACTTTTCGCACCTGTGTTGGTGCAGGAAACCACTTTTGCACTTGTATTAGTGTGGAAAACCCACTTTTCGCACTTGTGTTAGTGTTGAAAAACCACTTTTCGCACTTGTGTTAGTGTTGAAAAACCACTTTTCGCACTTGTGTTAGTGTTGAAAAACCACTTTTCGCACTTGTGTTGGTGCAGGAAACCAATTTTGCACTTGTATTAGTGTGGAAAAAACCACTTTTCGCACTTGTGTTAGTGTTGAAAAACCACTTTTCGCACTTGTGTTAGTGTTGAAAAACCACTTTTCGCACTTGTGTTGGTGCAGGAAACCACTTTTGCACTTGTATTAGTGTGGGAAAAACACTTTTTGCACTTGTATTAGTGTGGAAAAACCACTTTTCGCACTTGTGTTAGTGTTGAAAAACCAATTTTCGCACTTGTGTTAGTGTTGAAAACCCACTTTTTGCACTTGTGTTAGTGTTGAAAATCCACTTTTCCCACTTGGGTTGGTGCAGGAAACCACTTTTGCACTTGTATTAGTGTGGAAAAAACACTTTTTGCACTTGTGATAGTGTTGAAAAACCACTTTTCGCACTTGTGTTAGTGTTGAAAAACCACTTTTCGCACTTGTGTTGGTGCAGGAAACCACTTTTGCACTTGTATTAGTGTGGAAAAAACACTTTTTGCACTTGTGATAGTGTTGAAAAACCACTTTTCGCACTTGTGTTAGTGTTGAAAAACCACTTTTCACACTTGTGTTGGTGCAGGAAACCACTTTTGCACTTGTATTAGTGTGGAAAAACCACTTTTCGCACTTGTGTTATTGTTGAAAACCCACTTTTCGCACTTGTGTTAGTGTTGAAAAACCACTTTTCGCACTTGTGTTAGTGAAGGAAACCACTTTTCGCACTTGTGTTAGTGTTGAAAACCCACTTTTCGCACTTGTGTTAGTGTTGAAAATCCACTTTTCGCACTTGTGTTGGTGCAGGAAACCACTTTTGCACTTGTATTAGTGTGGAAAAAACACTTTTTGCACTTGTGATAGTGTTGAAAAACCACTTTTCGCACTTGTGTTAGTCTTGAAAAACCACTTTTCGCACTTGTGTTAGTGCAGGAAACCACTTTTGCACTTGTATTAGTGTGGAAAAAACACTTTTTGCACTTGTGATAGTGTTGAAAAACCACTTTTCGCACTTGTGTTAGTGTTGAAAAAACACTTTTCGCACTTGTGTTGGTGCAGGAAACCACTTTTGCACTTGTGATAGTGTTAAAAACCACTTTTCGCACTTGTGTTAGTGTTGAAAAACCACTTTTCGCACTTGTGTTGGTGCAGGAAACCACTTTTGCACTTGTATTAGTGTGGAAAAAACACTTTTTGCACTTGTGATAGTGTTGAAAAACCACTTTTCGCACTTGTGTTAGTGTTGAAAAACCACTTTTCGCACTTGTGTTAGTGTTGAAAAACCACTTTTCGCACTTGTGTTAGTGCAGGAAACCACTTTTGCACTTGTATTAGTGTGGAAAAAACACTTTTTGCACTTGTGATAGTGTTGAAAAACCACTTTTCGCACTTGTGTTAGTGTTGAAAAACCACTTTTCGCACTTGTGTTGGTGCAGGAAACCAATTTTGCACTTGCGATAGTGTTGAAAAACCACTTTTTGCACTTGTGTTAGTGTTGAAAACCCACTTTTCGCACTTGTGTTAGTGTTGAAAATCCACTTTTCCCACTTGTGTTGGTGCAAGAAACCACTTTTGCACTTGTATTAGTGTGGAAAAACCACTTTTCGCACTTGTGTTAGTGTTGAAAAACCACTTTTTGCACTTGTGTTGGTGTAGGATACCACCTTTGCACTTGTATTAGTGTGGAAAAAACACTTTTTGCACTTGTGATAGTGTTGAAAAACCACTTTTCGCACTTGTGTTAGTGTTGAAAAACCACTTTTCGCACTTGTGTTTGTGCAGGAAACCACTTTTGCACTTGTATTGGTGTGGAAAAACCACTTTTCGCAACTGTGTTAGTGTTGAAAAACCACTTTTTGCACTTGTGTTAGTGTTCAAAAACCACTTTTCGCACTTGTGTTAGTGAAGGAAACCACTTTTCGCACTTGTGTTAGTGTTGAAAACCCACTTTTCGCACTTGTGTTAGTGTTGAAAATCCACTTTTCCCATTTGTGTTGGTACAGGAAACCACTTTTGCACTTGTATTACTGTGGAAAAATCACTTTTTGCACTTGTGATAGTGTTGAAAAACCACTTTTCGCACTTGTGATAGTGTTGAAAAACCACTTTTCGCACTTGTGTTAGTGTGGAAAAACCACTT
This sequence comes from Myxine glutinosa, assembly GCF_964187855.1. Lineage (NCBI taxonomy): Eukaryota > Metazoa > Chordata > Myxini > Myxiniformes > Myxinidae > Myxine > Myxine glutinosa. The sequence continues at coordinate 19,012 of NW_027619766.1, forward strand.
TTCGCACTTGTGTTAGTGTTGAAAAACCACTTTTCGCACTTGTGTTAGTGTTGAAAAACCACTTTTCACACTTGTGTTAGTGTTGAAAAACCACTTTTCGCACTTGTGTTGGTGTTGAAAATCCACTTTTCCCACTTGTGTTGGTGCAAGAAACCACTTTTGCACTTGTATTAGTGTTGAAAAACCACTTTTCACACTTGTGTTAGTGTTGAAAACCCACTTTTCGCACTTGTGTTAGTGTTGAAAATCCACTTTTCCCACTTGTGTTGGTGCAAGAAACCACTTTTGCACTTGTATTAGTGTGGAAAAAACACTTTTTGCACTTGTGATAGTGTTGAAAAACCACTTTTCGCACTTGTGTTAGTGTTGAAAAACCACTTTTCACACTTGTGTTGGTGCAGGAAACCACTTTTGCACTTGTATTAGTGTGGAAAAACCACTTTTCGCACTTGTGTTATTGTTGAAAACCCACTTTTCGCACTTGTGTTAGTGTTGAAAAACCACTTTTCGCACTTGTGTTAGTGAAGGAAACCACTTTTCGCACTTGTGTTAGTGTTGAAAACCCACTTTTCGCACTTGTGTTAGTGTTGAAAATCCACTTTTCGCACTTGTGTTGGTGCAGGAAACCACTTTTGCACTTGTATTAGTGTGGAAAAAACACTTTTTGCACTTGTGATAGTGTTGAAAAACCACTTTTCGCACTTGTGTTAGTCTTGAAAAACCACTTTTCGCACTTGTGTTAGTGCAGGAAACCACTTTTGCACTTGTATTAGTGTGGAAAAAACACTTTTTGCACTTGTGATAGTGTTGAAAAACCACTTTTCGCACTTGTGTTAGTGTTGAAAAAACACTTTTCGCACTTGTGTTGGTGCAGGAAACCACTTTTGCACTTGTGATAGTGTTAAAAACCACTTTTCGCACTTGTGTTAGTGTTGAAAAACCACTTTTCGCACTTGTGTTGGTGCAGGAAACCACTTTTGCACTTGTATTAGTGTGGAAAAAACACTTTTTGCACTTGTGATAGTGTTGAAAAACCACTTTTCGCACTTGTGTTAGTGTTGAAAAACCACTTTTCGCACTTGTGTTAGTGTTGAAAAACCACTTTTCGCACTTGTGTTAGTGCAGGAAACCACTTTTGCACTTGTATTAGTGTGGAAAAAACACTTTTTGCACTTGTGATAGTGTTGAAAAACCACTTTTCGCACTTGTGTTAGTGTTGAAAAACCACTTTTCGCACTTGTGTTGGTGCAGGAAACCACTTTTGCACTTGCGATAGTGTTGAAAAACCACTTTTTGCACTTGTGTTAGTGTTGAAAACCCACTTTTCGCACTTGTGTTAGTGTTGAAAATCCACTTTTCCCACTTGTGTTGGTGCAAGAAACCACTTTTGCACTTGTATTAGTGTGGAAAAACCACTTTTCGCACTTGTGTTAGTGTTGAAAAACCACTTTTTGCACTTGTGTTGGTGTAGGATACCACCTTTGCACTTGTATTAGTGTGGAAAAAACACTTTTTGCACTTGTGATAGTGTTGAAAAACCACTTTTCGCACTTGTGTTAGTGTTGAAAAACCACTTTTCGCACTTGTGTTTGTGCAGGAAACCACTTTTGCACTTGTATTGGTGTGGAAAAACCACTTTTCGCAACTGTGTTAGTGTTGAAAAACCACTTTTTGCACTTGTGTTAGTGTTCAAAAACCACTTTTCGCACTTGTGTTAGTGAAGGAAACCACTTTTCGCACTTGTGTTAGTGTTGAAAACCCACTTTTCGCACTTGTGTTAGTGTTGAAAATCCACTTTTCCCATTTGTGTTGGTACAGGAAACCACTTTTGCACTTGTATTACTGTGGAAAAATCACTTTTTGCACTTGTGATAGTGTTGAAAAACCACTTTTCGCACTTGTGATAGTGTTGAAAAACCACTTTTCGCACTTGTGTTAGTGTGGAAAAACCACTTTTCGCACTTGTGTTAGTGTTGAAAAACCACTTTTCGCACTTGTGTTAGTGTTGAAAAACCACTTTTCACACTTGTGTTAGTGTTGAAAAACCACTTTTCGCACTTGTGTTGGTGTTGAAAATCCACTTTTCCCACTTGTGTTGGTGCAAGAAACCACTTTTGCACTTGTATTAGTGTTGAAAAACCACTTTTCACACTTGTGTTAGTGTTGAAAACCCACTTTTCGCACTTGTGTTAGTGTTGAAAATCCACTTTTCCCACTTGTGTTGGTGCAAGAAACCACTTTTGCACTTGTATTAGTGTGGAAAAAACACTTTTTGCACTTGTGATAGTGTTGAAAAACCACTTTTCGCACTTGTGTTAGTGTTGAAAAACCACCTTTTGCACTTGTGTTGGTGCAGGAAACCACCTTTGCACTTGTATTAGTGTGGAAAAAACACTTTTTGCACTTGTGATAGTGTTGAAAAACCACTTTTCGCACTTGTGTTAGTGTTGAAAAACCACTTTTCGCACTTGTGTTTGTGCAGGAAACCACTTTTGCACTTGTATTAGTGTGGAAAAACCACTTTTCGCAACTGTGTTAGTGTTGAAAAACCACTTTTTGCACTTGTGTTAGTGTTCAAAAACCACTTTTCGCACTTGTGTTAGTGAAGGAAACCACTTTTCGCACTTGTGTTAGTGTTGAAAACCCACTTTTCGCACTTGTGTTAGTGTTGAAAAACCACTTTTCGCACTTGTGTTAGTGCAGGAAACCACTTTTGCACTTGTATTAGTGTGGAAAAAACACTTTTTGCACTTGTGATAGTGTTGAAAAACCACTTTTCGCACTTGTGTTAGTGTTGAAAAACCACTTTTCGCACTTGTGTTGGTGCAGGAAACCACTTTTGCACTTGCGATAGTGTTGAAAAACCACTTTTTGCACTTGTGTTAGTGTTGAAAACCCACTTTTCGCACTTGTGTTAGTGTTGAAAATCCACTTTTCCCACTTGTGTTGGTGCAAGAAACCACTTTTGCACTTGTATTAGTGTGGAAAAACCACTTTTCGCACTTGTGTTAGTGTTGAAAAACCACTTTTTGCACTTGTGTTGGTGTAGGATACCACCTTTGCACTTGTATTAGTGTGGAAAAAACACTTTTTGCACTTGTGATAGTGTTGAAAAACCACTTTTCGCACTTGTGTTAGTGTTGAAAAACCACTTTTCGCACTTGTGTTTGTGCAGGAAACCACTTTTGCACTTGTATTGGTGTGGAAAAACCACTTTTCGCAACTGTGTTAGTGTTGAAAAACCACTTTTTGCACTTGTGTTAGTGTTCAAAAACCACTTTTCGCACTTGTGTTAGTGAAGGAAACCACTTTTCGCACTTGTGTTAGTGTTGAAAACCCACTTTTCGCACTTGTGTTAGTGTTGAAAATCCACTTTTCCCATTTGTGTTGGTACAGGAAACCACTTTTGCACTTGTATTACTGTGGAAAAATCACTTTTTGCACTTGTGATAGTGTTGAAAAACCACTTTTCGCACTTGTGATAGTGTTGAAAAACCACTTTTCGCACTTGTGTTAGTGTGGAAAAACCACTTTTCGCACTTGTGTTAGTGTTGAAAAACCACTTTTCGCACTTGTGTTAGTGTTGAAAAACCACTTTTCACACTTGTGTTAGTGTTGAAAAACCACTTTTCGCACTTGTGTTGGTGTTGAAAATCCACTTTTCCCACTTGTGTTGGTGCAAGAAACCACTTTTGCACTTGTATTAGTGTTGAAAAACCACTTTTCACACTTGTGTTAGTGTTGAAAACCCACTTTTCGCACTTGTGTTAGTGTTGAAAATCCACTTTTCCCACTTGTGTTGGTGCAAGAAACCACTTTTGCACTTGTATTAGTGTGGAAAAAACACTTTTTGCACTTGTGATAGTGTTGAAAAACCACTTTTCGCACTTGTGTTAGTGTTGAAAAACCACCTTTTGCACTTGTGTTGGTGCAGGAAACCACCTTTGCACTTGTATTAGTGTGGAAAAAACACTTTTTGCACTTGTGATAGTGTTGAAAAACCACTTTTCGCACTTGTGTTAGTGTTGAAAAACCACTTTTCGCACTTGTGTTTGTGCAGGAAACCACTTTTGCACTTGTATTAGTGTGGAAAAACCACTTTTCGCAACTGTGTTAGTGTTGAAAAACCACTTTTTGCACTTGTGTTAGTGTTCAAAAACCACTTTTCGCACTTGTGTTAGTGAAGGAAACCACTTTTCGCACTTGTGTTAGTGTTGAAAACCCACTTTTCGCACTTGTGTTAGTGTTGAAAATCCACTTTTCCCACTTGTGTTGGTACAGGAAACCACTTTTGCACTTGTATTACTGTGGAAAAATCACTTTTTGCACTTGTGATAGTGTTGAAAAACCACTTTTCACACTTGTGATAGTGTTGAAAAACCACTTTTCGCACTTGTGTTAGTGTTGAAAAACCACTTTTCGCACCTGTGTTGGTGCAGGAAACCACTTTTGCACTTGTATTAGTGTGGAAAACCCACTTTTCGCACTTGTGTTAGTGTTGAAAAACCACTTTTCGCACTTGTGTTAGTGTTGAAAAACCACTTTTCGCACTTGTGTTAGTGTTGAAAAACCACTTTTCGCACTTGTGTTGGTGCAGGAAACCAATTTTGCACTTGTATTAGTGTGGAAAAATCCACTTTTCGCACTTGTGTTAGTGTTGAAAAACCACTTTTCGCACTTGTGTTAGTGTTGAAAAACCACTTTTCGCACTTGTGTTGGTGCAGGAAACCACTTTTGCACTTGTATTAGTGTGGAAAAAACACTTTTTGCACTTGTATTAGTGTGGAAAAACCACTTTTCGCACTTGTGTTAGTGTTGAAAAACCAATTTTCGCACTTGTGTTAGTGTTGAAAACCCACTTTTCGCACTTGTGTTAGTGTTGAAAATCCACTTTTCCCACTTGGGTTGGTGCAGGAAACCACTTTTGCACTTGTATTAGTGTGGAAAAAACACTTTTTGCACTTGTGATAGTGTTGAAAAACCACTTTTCGCACTTGTGTTAGTGTTGAAAAACCACTTTTCGCACTTGTGTTGGTGCAGGAAACCACTTTTGCACTTGTATTAGTGTGGAAAAAACACTTTTTGCACTTGTGATAGTGTTGAAAAACCACTTTTCGCACTTGTGTTAGTGTTGAAAAACCACTTTTCACACTTGTGTTGGTGCAGGAAACCACTTTTGCACTTGTATTAGTGTGGAAAAACCACTTTTCGCACTTGTGTTATTGTTGAAAACCCACTTTTCGCACTTGTGTTAGTGTTGAAAAACCACTTTTCGCACTTGTGTTAGTGAAGGAAACCACTTTTCGCACTTGTGTTAGTGTTGAAAACCCACTTTTCGCACTTGTGTTAGTGTTGAAAATCCACTTTTCGCACTTGTGTTGGTGCAGGAAACCACTTTTGCACTTGTATTAGTGTGGAAAAAACACTTTTTGCACTTGTGATAGTGTTGAAAAACCACTTTTCGCACTTGTGTTAGTCTTGAAAAACCACTTTTCGCACTTGTGTTAGTGCAGGAAACCACTTTTGCACTTGTATTAGTGTGGAAAAAACACTTTTTGCACTTGTGATAGTGTTGAAAAACCACTTTTCGCACTTGTGTTAGTGTTGAAAAACCACTTTTCGCACTTGTGTTGGTGCAGGAAACCACTTTTGCACTTGTGATAGTGTTAAAAACCACTTTTCGCACTTGTGTTAGTGTTGAAAAACCACTTTTCGCACTTGTGTTGGTGCAGGAAACCACTTTTGCACTTGTATTAGTGTGGAAAAAACACTTTTTGCACTTGTGATAGTGTTGAAAAACCACTTTTCGCACTTGTGTTAGTGTTGAAAAACCACTTTTCGCACTTGTGTTAGTGTTGAAAAACCACTTTTCGCACTTTTGTTAGTGCAGGAAACCACTTTTGCACTTGTATTAGTGTGGAAAAAACACTTTTTGCACTTGTGATAGTGTTGAAAAACCACTTTTCGCACTTGTGTTAGTGTTGAAAAACCACTTTTCGCACTTGTGTTGGTGCAGGAAACCACTTTTGCACTTGCGATAGTGTTGAAAACCCACTTTTTGCACTTGTGTTAGTGTTGAAAACCCACTTTTCGCACTTGTGTTAGTGTTGAAAAACCACTTTTCGCACTTGTGTTTGTGCAGGAAACCACTTTTGCACTTGTATTAGTGTGGAAAAACCACTTTTCGCACTTGTGTTAGTGTTGAAAAACCACTTTTTGCACTTGTGTTGGTGCAGGAAACCACCTTTGCACTTGTATTAGTGTGGAAAAAACACTTTTTGCACTTGTGATAGTGTTGAAAACCACTTTTCGCACTTGTGTTAGTGTTGAAAAACCACTTTCGCACTTGTGTTTGTGCAGGAAACCACTTTTGCACTTGTATTAGTGTGGAAAAACCACTTTTCGCAACTGTGTTAGTGTTGAAAACACCACTTTTGCACTTGTGTTAGTGTTCAAAAACCACTTTTCGCACTTGTGTTAGTGAAGGAAACCACTTTTCGCACTTGTGTTAGTGTTGAAAACCCACTTTTCGCACTTGTTGTTAGTGTTGAAAATCCACTTTTCCCATTTGTGTTGGTACAGGAAACCACTTTTGCACTTGTATTACTGTGGAAGAATCACTTTTTGCACTTGTGATAGTGTTGAAAAACCACTTTTCGCACTTGTGATAGTGTTGAAAAACCACTTTTCGCACTTGTGTTTAGTGTTGAAAAAACCACTTTTCGCACCTGTGTTGTGCAGGAAACCACTTTTGCACTTGTATTAGTGTGGAAAAACCACTTTTCGCACTTGTGTTAGTGTTGAAAAAACCACTTTTCGCACTTGTGTTAGTGTTGAAAAACCACTTTTCACACTTGTGTTAGTGTTGAAAAACCATCTTTTTCGCACTTGTGTTGGTGCAGGAAACCAATTTTGCACTTGTATTAGTGTGGAAAAAACCACTTTTCGCACTTGTGTTAGTGATGAAAAACCCACTTTTCGCACTTGTGTTAGTGTTGAAAAACCACTTTTCGCACTTGTGTTGGTGCAGGAAACCACTTTTGCACTTGTATTAGTGTGGAAAAAACACTTTTTGCACTTGTATTAGTGTGAAAAACCACTTTTCGCACTTGTGTTAGTGTTGAAAAACCAATTTTCGCACTTGTGTTAGTGTTGAAAACCCACTTTTCGCACTTGTGTTAGTGTTGAAAATCCACTTTTCCCACTTGGGTTGGTGCAGGAAACCACTTTTGCACTTGTATTAGTGTGGAAAAAACACTTTTTGCACTTGTGATAGTGTTGAAAAACCACTTTTCGCACTTGTGTTAGTGTTGAAAAACCACTTTTCGCACTTGTGTTGGTGCAGGAAACCACTTTTGCACTTGTATTAGTGTGGAAAAAACACTTTTTGCACTTGTGATAGTGTTGAAAAACCACTTTTCGCACTTGTGTTAGTGTTGAAAAACCACTTTTCACACTTGTGTTGGTGCAGGAAACCACTTTTGCACTTGTATTAGTGTGGAAAAAACCACTTTTCGCACTTGTGTTATTGTTGAAAACCCACTTTTCGCACTTGTGTTAGTGTTGAAAAACCACTTTTCGCACTTGTGTTAGTGAAGGAAACCACTTTTCGCACTTGTGTTAGTGTTGAAAACCCACTTTTCGCACTTGTGTTAGTGTTGAAAATCCACTTTTCGCACTTGTGTTGGTGCAGGAAACCACTTTTGCACTTGTATTAGTGTGGAAAAAACACTTTTTGCACTTGTGATAGTGTTGAAAACGACTTTTCGCACTTGTGTTAGTGTTGAAAAACCACTTTTCGCACTTGTGTTAGTGCAGGAAACCACTTTTGCACTTGTATTAGTGTGGAAAAAAACACTTTTTGCACTTGTGATAGTGTTGAAAAACCACTTTTCGCACTTGTGTTAGTGTTGAAAAACCACTTTTCGCACTTGTGTTGGTGCAGGAAACCACTTTTGCACTTGTGATAGTGTTGAAAAACCACTTTTCGCACTTGTGTTAGTGTTGAAAAACCACTTTTCGCACTTGTGTTGGTGCAGGAAACCACTTTTGCACTTGTATTAGTGTGGAAAAAACACTTTTTGCACTTGTGATAGTGTTGAAAAACCACTTTTCGCACTTGTGTTAGTGTTGAAAAACCACTTTTCGCACCTGTGTTGGTGCAGGAAACCACTTTTGCACTTGTATTAGTGTGGGAAAACCACTTTTCGCACTTGTGTTAGTGTTGAAAAACCAATTTTCGCACTTGTGTTAGTGTTGAAAACCCACTTTTCGCACTTGTGTTAGTGTTGAAAATCCACTTTTCCCACTTGGGTTGGTGCAGGAAACCACTTTTGCACTTGTATTAGTGTGGGAAAACCACTTTTTGCACTTGTGATAGTGTTGAAAAAACCACTTATCGCACTTGTGTTAGTGTTGAAAAAACCACTTTTCGCACTTGTGTTGGTGCAGAAACCACTTTTGCACTTGTATTAGTGTGGAAAAAACACTTTTTGCACTTGTGATAGTGTTGAAAAACCACTTTTCACACTTGTGTTGGTGCAGGAAACCACTTTTGCACTTGTATTAGTGTGGAAAAACCACTTTTCGCACTTGTGTTAGTGTTGAAAACCCACTTTTCGCACTTGTGTTAGTGTTGAAAAACCACTTTTCGCACTTGTGTTAGTGAAGGAAACCACTTTTCGCCCTTGTGTTAGTGTTGAAAACCCACTTTTCGCACTTGTGTTAGTGTTGAAAATCCACTTTTCGCACTTGTGTTGGTGCAGGAAACCACTTTTGCACTTGTATTAGTGTGGAAAAAACACTTTTTGCACTTGTGATAGTGTTGAAAAACCACTTTTCGCACTTGTGTTAGTGTTGAAAAAACCACTTTTCGCACTTGTGTTAGTGCAGGAAACCACTTTTGCACTTGTATTAGTGTGGAAAAAACACTTTTTGCACTTGTGGTAGTGTGAAAAACCACCTTTTTGCACTTGTGTTGGTGCAGGAAACCACCTTTGCACTTGTATTAGTGTGGAAAAAACACTTTTTGCACTTGTGATAGTGTTGAAAAACCACTTTCTGCACTTGTGTTAGTGTTGAAAAACCACTTTTCGCACTTGTGTTTGTGCAGGAAACCACTTTTGCACTTGTATTAGTGTGGAAAAAACCACTTTTCGCAACTGTGTTAGTGTTTGAAAAACCACTTTTTGCACTTGTGTTAGTGTTCAAAAACCACTTTTCGCACTTGTGTTAGTGAAGGAAACCACTTTTCGCACTTGTGTTAGTGGTTGAAAACCCACTTTTCGCACTTGTGTTAGTGTTGAAAATCCACTTTTCCACTTGTGTTGGTACAGGAAACCACTTTTGCACTTGTATTACTGTGGAAAAATCACTTTTTTGCACTTGTGATAGTGTTGAAAAACCACTTTTCACACTTGTGATAGTGTTGAAAAACCACTTTTCGCACTTGTGTTAGTGTTGAAAAACCACTTTTCGCACCTGTGTTGGTGCAGGAAACCACTTTTGCACTTGTATTAGTGTGGAAAACCCACTTTTCGCACTTGTGTTAGTGTTGAAAAACCACTTTTCGCACTTGTGTTAGTGTTGAAAAACCCACTTTTCGCACTTGTGTTAGTGTTGAAAAACCACTTTTCGCACTTGTGTTGGTGCAGGAAACCCAATTTTGCACTTGTATTAGTGTGGAAAAATCCACTTTTCGCACTTGTGTTAGTGTTGAAAAAACCACTTTTCGCACTTGTGTTAGTGTTGAAAAACCACTTTTCGCACTTGTGTTGGTGCAGGAAACCACTTTTGCACTTGTATTAGTGTGGAAAAAACACTTTTTGCACTTGTATTAGTGTGGAAAAACCACTTTTCGCACTTGTGTTAGTGTGAAAAACCAATTTTCGCACTTGTGTTAGTGTTGAAAACCCACTTTTCGCACTTGTGTTAGTGTTGAAAATCCACTTTTCCCACTTGGGTTGGTGCAGGAAACCACTTTTGCACTTGTATTAGTGTGGAAAAAACACTTTTTGCACTTGTGATAGTGTTGAAAAACCACTTTTCGCACTTGTGTTAGTGTTGAAAAACCACTTTTCGCACTTGTGTTGGTGCAGGAAACCACTTTTGCACTTGTATTAGTGTGGAAAAAACACTTTTTGCACTTGTGATAGTGTTGAAAAACCACTTTTTCGCACTTGTGTTAGTGTTGAAAAACCACTTTTCACACTTGTGTTGGTGCAGGAAACCACTTTTGCACTTGTATAGTGTGGAAAAACCACTTTTCGCACTTGTGTTATTGTTGAAAACCCACTTTTCGCACTTGTGTTAGTGTTGAAAAACCACTTTTCGCACTTGTGTTAGTGAAGGAAACCACTTTTCGCACTTGTGTTAGTGTTGAAAACCCACTTTTCGCACTTGTGTTAGTGTTGAAAATCCACTTTTCGCACTTGTGTTGGTGCAGAAACCACTTTTGCACTTGTATTAGTGTGGAAAAAACACTTTTTGCACTGTGATAGTGTTGAAAAACCACTTTTCGCACTTGTGTTAGTCTTGAAAAACCACTTTTCGCACTTGTGTTAGTGCAGGAAACCACTTTTGCACTTGTATTAGTGTGAAAAAACACTTTTTGCACTTGTGATAGTGTTGAAAAACCACTTTTCGCACTTGTGTTAGTGTTGAAAAACCACTTTTCGCACTTGTGTTGGTGCAGGAAACCACTTTTGCACTTGTGATAGTGTTAAAAACCACTTTTCGCACTTGTGTTAGTGTTGAAAAACCACTTTTCGCACTTGTGTTGGTGCAGGAAACCACTTTTGCACTTGTATTAGTGTGGAAAAAACACTTTTTGCACTTGTGATAGTGTTGAAAAACCACTTTTCGCACTTGTGTTAGTGTTGAAAAACCACTTTTCGCACTTGTGTTAGTGTTGAAAAACCACTTTTCGCACTTTTGTTAGTGCAGGAAACCACTTTTGCACTTGTATTAGTGTGGAAAAAACACTTTTGCACTTGTGATAGTGTTGAAAAACCACTTTTCGCACTTGTGTTAGTGTTGAAAAACCACTTTTCGCACTTGTGTTGGTGCAGGAAACCACTTTTGCACTTGCGATAGTGTTGAAAACCCACTTTTGCACTTGTGTTAGTGTGAAAACCCACTTTTCGCACTTGTGTTAGTGTTGAAAAACCACTTTTCGCACTTGTGTTTGTGCAGGAAACCACTTTTGCACTTGTATTAGTGTGGAAAAACCACTTTTCGCACTTGTGTTAGTGTTGAAAAACCACTTTTTGCACTTGTGTTGGTGCAGGAAACCACCTTTGCACTTGTATTAGTGTGGAAAAAAACACTTTTTGCACTTGTGATAGTGTTGAAAAACCACTTTTCGCACTTGTGTTAGTGTTGAAAAACCACTTTTCGCACTTGTGTTTGTGCAGGAAACCACTTTTGCACTTGTATTAGTGTGAAAAAACCACTTTTCGCAACTGTGTTAGTGTTGAAAAAACCACTTTTTGCACTTGTGTTAGTGTTCAAAAACCACTTTTCGCACTTGTGTTAGTGAAGGAAACCACTTTTCGCACTTGTGTTAGTGTTGAAAACCCACTTTTCGCACTTGTGTTAGTGTTGAAAATCCACTTTTCCCATTTGTGTTGTACAGGAAACCACTTTTGCACTTGTATTACTGTGGAAAAATCACTTTTTGCACTTGTGATAGTGTTGAAAAACCACTTTTCGCACTTGTGATAGTGTTGAAAACCACTTTTCGCACTTGTGTTAGTGTTGAAAAACCACTTTTCGCACCTGTGTTGGTGCAGGAAACCACTTTTGCACTTGTATTAGTGTGAAAAACCACTTTTCGCACTTGTGTTAGTGTTGAAACTAGGAACCACTTTTCGACACTTGTGTTAGTGTTGAAAAACCACTTTTCACACTTGTGTTAGTGTTGAAAAACCACTTTTCGCACTTGTGTTGGTGCAGGAAACACAATTTTGCACTTGTATTAGTGTGGAAAAAACCACTTTTCGCCACTTGTGTTAGTGTTGAAAAACCACTTTTCGCACTTGTGTTAGTGTTGAAAAACCCACTTTTCCGCACTTGTGTTGGTGCAGGAAACCACTTTTGCACTTGTATTAGTGTGGAAAAAACACTTTTTGCACTTGTATTAGTGTGGAAAAACCACTTTTCGCACTTGTGTTAGTGTTGAAAAACCAATTTTCGCACTTGTGTTAGTGTTGAAAACCCACTTTTCGCACTTGTGTTA
>NW_027619767.1:0-31218 GCF_964187855.1 Myxine glutinosa
TGGTGTTGCTGGCATTTTGGATAAAATGTGGGTTTTGTGCATTAAAACAACAATTTGGACATTCCGGTTATTCTTCGAAGTCCTTATTGATAATTTATTTGTGCCAGGGGTAAATTATGTATTTCATCTCAACTATTCTCATCAATCCTGACAAATCTCACACTCTTGCTATGTCTCTCAGAAAAGACTGACTGGACAACCCTCCCATCCACTTTCTGAATAATCCTCTCCAAGAAGTTCTGTCACTCAAGCTTTTGGGTCTCACTATCTGCCATGATCTTTCCTGGGATAACCACATTTCAAATCTGGCCTCCAAAGCCAGTCACCGACCGGGCATCCTCCATCATGTGAAGTCCTTCCTTGGCACACCTGAGCTCCTCACCACATACAAGGCTTTCATCCACAGCTCAATGGAATACTGCTCTCCCTCTGGGCCGGTGCTCCTGCCTCACACCTCGCTCGGCTTCACGCTGTTGAAACCAAAGCGTTCAGAATCATTGGAATCTCCCGCGATGAAGCTAACTCCGAGGGCCTTTCACTCACTCACACGCAGTCAGTCATGGCTGTCGTCTACCGCCCTCCCAAACCACACCCATCATTCCTGTCTGACTTCTCCTACTTTCTGACCCAGCTATGTTCCCTCTCCCCCTCAATCCTCCTCCTTGGTGATTTCAATATCCACATGGACTCCACTGACTCCACAATAACCACTGACTTCACTGATTTACTCACCTGCTTTAACCTCACTCAACATGTCGACTTTCCTACCCATATCCGTGGTCACATTTTGGACCTTGTCTGCTCCACTGGATTAAATTTGCACCATCTCTATGGCTCCGACCTCACCCTCTCTGACCACTTAGCCATCACTCTGACCATCAACATCCCCGCCCCAACACCAAGGCATTATCGCACAATCAACTTCCGTAAGCTAAACGCTCTTTCACCTACCTCATTCTCATCCACCCTCTCTGAAAAAATGTCCACTTCTCCCTTCATTGACCTCCACACCCCTTCCGACCTCACTGACTACTACAACCACACTCTCTCCTCCTGCCTTGACCAGCTTGCGCCTGTAAAAACCAAAACAGTTTCTTTCACCCATTCTGCTCCCTGGTTTACCCCTGAACTCCACCTGATGAAAACTCGTGCTCGCCAACTTGAAAGACTCCGCAATAAAACGGGTCTCACAGTTCACTCCCAAGCCTACAAGGGACCACATACAACACTACAAAGATGCCCTCTTCCTGCGCCCGCTCTGCCTACTACTCTCAAATTATCCACTCTGGCTCCAGAAACCCAAAAGCACTCTTCTCGACAATAAACAAACTCCTCCGCCCCCTGAACACCACCACCCAGTCATTCACAGTAGACAACTGCATCTCCTTCCTCTCTTTCTTCCAACGCAAAATTGACAACATCTACAACAGCTTGACCACCGCCGCACCCGCTCCCCCTCCTACCACCTGCCCCCCCCTTGTCCTGCCATCCCCTGTCTCGGTTCTCCCCAATCTCTCCTACTGACCTCTCTGAACTCCTCATAGGAATGAAAACTGCCACCTGCACTCTTGACCCCATCCCCTCCAGCTTTGTCAAAGCCTCCCTCCCTGCTCTCTCTCCACTTATCATTGCAACAATAAACTCCTCCCTGTCTACAGGCATCGTCCCACCTTCCCTCAAAATTGCTGCTGTTACCCCCATTCTAAAAAAACCTGGTCTAAACCCTGACACCCTAAACAACTTCAGACCCATCTCCAACCTACCCTTTCTGTCAAAAGTTTTGGAACGCGCTGTAGCCACTCAACTCAAACATCATCTCTCTGCCAATAACTTGTATGAAACATTCCAATCCGGATTCCGCTCCAACCACAGTACTGAAACTGCTCTCCTCAAAATCACCAACGACCTTCTCCTCTCCTCTGACGCTGGCAACCTCAACATTCTCGTCCTCCTCGACCTCAGCGCTGCCTTTGACACCATCGATCACACTATCCTCCTCACCCGACTTGAATCCACCTTTAACGTCACCGGCACTGCCCTCTCTTGGATTAAATCATACCTCTCTGACAGATGCCAGTTCATCTCCATCAATAACTGCAAATCCCCCACTGCTCCCCTCCCCCAAGGTGTCCCCCAAGGTTCAGTTCTTGGCCCCCTCCTCTTCATCCTTTACCTGTCCCCGCTCGGTCACTTAATCCGCCGTCATGGTCTCCAATTCCACTGCTTCGCCGATGACATCCAGCTTTTCATCTCCACCAAGTCCGTCTCCACCGACACCCACTCTATCCTGACAAACTGCATCACTGAAATAAAATCCTGGCTTCAAAATCAACTTCCTCAAGCTTAACTGTGATAAATCTGAAATAATCATCATTGGCCCAAAAACGCTCACAAAATCCACCCATAACTTTGCCCTCAACATCGACGGTATCCCAGTATCCACCTCCCCTCACATCCGGAATCTTGGCGTCATCTTTGACCAAACCCTTTCCTTCGACAAATACACTAAACAGATCACAAAGTCAGCCTTCTTTCACCTGAAAAACATTGCCCGTCTCCGCTCATCCCTCTCCTCCACGGCTGCAGAAACCCTCATCCACGCCTTCATCACCTCCCGTCTGGACTACTGCAATAGCCTCCTCTATGGTTCACCCTCAAAAATCACCAATAAACTCCAATACATTCAGAACTCCGCTGCCCGTCTACTCACTCATTCCCGGACCCGTGACCACATCACCCCCGTCCTTTACAAGCTTCACTGGCTCCCCATCCCCCAGAGAATCCAGTACAAAATCCTCCTCCTGACATACAAAGCCCTCCATAACCTGGCCCCATCCTACCTGGCTGACCTCCTCTCCAGACACACTCCCACCCGCAACCTCCGCTCTGCTGGTACCAACCTCCTGACCCCCTCCATCCGGACCAAATTCAGATCCTGGGGGGACAGGGCCTTCTCCATCGCTGCTCCCACCCTCTGGAACTCACTACCTCACACCATCAGAGACTCCTCCTCACTCACCACATTCAAAACATCACTAAAGACCCACCTGTTCAACGCTGCATTCAACATTCAACCCACAGCATTTAACCCCTGACTATCTCTTCTCCTTCTCCCTCCTTTTGCTTTAAATATTTCCCTATTGATTCTTGTCTTGTCTTTTTGATTCTTGTCTTATATATATGCCGTATATCGCTGCTGTTTGTTTTCTTGATTCTTGTCTTTTTGCAATTGTTGTTTTCATGTATTGTTATGCATTATGTTTTCCACTCTGTCAAAGCGCCTTTGGGCTTCTGGAAAAGCGCTATACAAAATAAATGAATTATTATTATTATTATAATACAAGTGCAAAAGTGGTTTACTGCACCAACACAAGTGCGAAAAGTGGTTTTTCAACACTAATACAAGTGCGAAAAGTGGTTTTTCAACACTAACACAAGTGCGAAAAGTGGTTTTCCACACTAATACAAGTGCAAAAGTGATTTCCTGCACCAACACAAGTGCGAAAAGTGGTTTTTCAACACTAACACAAGTGCGAAAAGTGGTTTTTCAACACTATCACAAGTGCAAAAAGTGTTTTTTCCACACTAATACAAGTGCAAAAGTGGTTTCCTGCACCAACACAAGTGCGAAAACTGGTTTTTCAACACTAACACAAGTGCGAAAAGTGGTTTTTCAACACTAACACAAGTGTGAAAAGTGATTTCCTGCACCAACACAAGTGCGAAAAGTGGTTTTTCAACACTAACACAAGTGTGAAAAGTGGTTTTTCAACACTATCTCAAGTGCAAAAGGTGTTTTTTCCACACTAATACAAGTGCAAAAGTGGTTTCCTGCACCAACACAAGTGCGAAAACTGGTTTTTCAACACTAACACAAGTGCGAAAAGTGGTTTTTCAACACTAACACAAGTGCGAAAAGTGGTTTTTCAACACTATCACAAGTGCAAAAAGTGTTTTTTCCACACTAATACAAGTGCAAAAGTGGTTTCCTGCACCATCACAAGTGCGAAAAGTGGTTTTTCAACACTAACACAAGTGCCAAAAGTGGTTTTTCAACACTAACACAAGTGCGAAAAGTGGTTTTTCCATACTAATACAAGTGCAAAAGTGGTTTCCTGCACTAACACAAGTGCGAAAAGTGGTTTTTCAACACTAACACAAGTGCGAAAAGTGGTTTTTCAACACTAACACAAGTGCGAAAAGTGGTTTTTCCACACTAATACAAGTGCAAAAGTGATTTCCTGCACCAACACAAGTGCGAAAAGTGGTTTTTCAACACTAACACAAGTGCGAAAAGTGGTTTTTCAACACTATCACAAGTGCAAAAAGTGTTTTTTCCACACTAATACAAGTGCAAAAGTGGTTTCCTGCACCAACACAAGTGCGAAAACTGGTTTTTCAACACTAACACAAGTGCGAAAAGTGGTTTTTCAACACTAACACAAGTGCGAAAAGTGGTTTTTCAACACTATCACAAGTCCAAAAAGTGTTTTTTCCACACTAATACAAGTGCAAAAGTGGTTTCCTGCACCAACACAAGTGCGAAAAGTGGTTTTTCAACACTAACACAAGTGCGAAAAGTGGTTTTTCAACACTAACACAAGTGCGAAAAGTGGTTTTTCCATACTAATACAAGTGCAAAAGTGGTTTCCTGCACTAACACAAGTGCGAAAAGTGGTTTTTCAACACTAACACAAGTGCGAAAAGTTGTTTTTCAACACTAACACAAGTGCGAAGTGGTTTTTCCTCACTAATACAAGTGCAAAAGTGGTTTCCTGCACCAACACAAGTGCGAAAAGTGGTTTTTCAACACTAACACAAGTGCGAAAAGTGGTTTTTCAACACTATCACAAGGGCAAAAAGTGTTTTTTCCACACTAATACAAGTGCAAAAGTGGTTTCCTGCACCAACACAAGTGCGAAAAGTGGTTTTTCAACACTAACACAAGTGCGAAAAGTGGTTTTTCAACACTAACACAAGTGCGAAAAGTGGTTTTTCAACACTATCACAAGTGCAAAAAGTGTTTTTTCCACACTAATACAAGTGCAAAAGTGGTTTCCTGCACCAACACAAGTGCGAAAAGTGGTTTTTCAACACTAACACAAGTGCGAAAAGTGGTTTTTCAACACTAACACAAGTGCGAAAAGTGGTTTTTCCACACTAATACAAGTGCAAAAGTGGTTTCCTGCACCAACACAAGTGCGAAAAGTGGTTTTTCAACACTAATACAAGTGCGAAAAGTGGTTTTTCAACACTTACACAAGTGCGAAAAGTGGTTTTTCAACACTAACACAAGTGCGAAAAGTGGTTTTTCAACACTAACACAAGTGCGAAAAGTGGTTTTTCCACACTAATACAAGTGCAAAAGTGGTTTCCTGCACCAACACAAGTGCGAAAAGTCGTTTTTCAACACTAACACATGTGCGAAAAGTGGTTTTTCAACACTAACACAAGTGCGAAAAGTGGTTTTTCCACACTAATACAAGTGCAAAAGTGGTTTCCTGCACCAACACAAGTGCGAAAAGTGGTTTTTCAACACTAACACAAGTGTGAAAAGTGGTTTTTCAACACTATCTCAAGTGCAAAAAGTGTTTTTTCCACACTAATACAAGTGCAAAAGTGGTTTCCTGCACCAACACAAGTGCGAAAAGTGGTTTTTCAACACCAACACATGTGCGAAAAGTGGTTTTTCAACACTAACACAAGTGCGAAAAGTGGTTTTTCAACACTATCACAAGTGCAAAAAGTGTTTTTTCCACACTAATACAAGTGCAAAAGTGGTTTCCTGCACCAACACAAGTGCGAAAAGTGTTTTTTCAACACCAACACAAGTGCGAAAAGTGGTTTTTCAACACCAACACAAGTGCGAAAAGTGGTTTTTCAACACTAACACAAGTGCGAAAAGTGGTTTTTCCACACTAATACAAGTGCAAAAGTGGTTTCCTGCACCAACACAAGTGCGAAAAGTGGTTTTTCAACACCAACACATGTGCGAAAAGTGGTTTTTCAACACTAACACAAGTGCGAAAAGTGGTTTTTCAACACTATCACAAGTGCAAAAAGTGTTTTTTCCACACTAATACAAGTGCAAAAGTGGTTTCCTGCACCAACACAAGTGCGAAAAGTGTTTTTTCAACACCAACACAAGTGCGAAAAGTGGTTTTTCAACACCAACACAAGTGCGAAAAGTGGTTTTTCAACACTAACACAAGTGCGAAAAGTGGTTTTTCCACACTAATACAAGTGCAAAAGTGGTTTACTGCACCAACACAAGTGCAAAAAGTGGTTTTTCAACACTAACACAAGTGCGAAAAGTGGTTTTTCAACACTATCACAAGTGCAAAAAGTGTTTTTTCCACACTAATACAAGTGCAAAAGTGGTTTCCTGCACAAAAACAAGTGCGAAAAGTGGTTTTTCAACACTAACACAAGTGCGAAAAGTGGTTTTTCAACACTAACACAAGTGCGAAAAGTGGTTTTTCCACACTAATACAAGTGCAAAAGTGGTTTCCTGCACCAACACAAGTGCGAAAAGTGGTTTTTCAACACTAATACAAGTGCGAAAAGTGGTTTTTCAACACTTACACAAGTGCGAAAAGTGGTTTTTCAACACTAACACAAGTGCGAAAAGTGGTTTTTCAACACTAACACAAGTGCGAAAAGTGGTTTTTCCACACTAATACAAGTGCAAAAGTGGTTTCCTGCACCAACACAAGTGCGAAAAGTCGTTTTTCAACACTAACACAAGTGCGAAAAGTGGTTTTTCAACACTAACACAAGTGCGAAAAGTGGTTTTTCCACACTAATACAAGTGCAAAAGTGGTTTCCTGCACCAACACAAGTGCGAAAAGTGGTTTTTCAACACTAACACAAGTGTGAAAAGTGGTTTTTCAACACTATCTCAAGTGCAAAAAGTGTTTTTTCCACACTAATACAAGTGCAAAAGTGGTTTCCTGCACCAACACAAGTGCGAAAAGTGGTTTTTCAACACCAACACATGTGCGAAAAGTGGTTTTTCAACACTAACACAAGTGCGAAAAGTGGTTTTTCAACACTATCACAAGTGCAAAAAGTGTTTTTTCCACACTAATACAAGTGCAAAAGTGGTTTCCTGCACCAACACAAGTGCGAAAAGTGTTTTTTCAACACCAACACAAGTGCGAAAAGTGGTTTTTCAACACCAACACAAGTGCGAAAAGTGGTTTTTCAACACTAACACAAGTGCGAAAAGTGGTTTTTCCACACTAATACAAGTGCAAAAGTGGTTTCCTGCACCAACACAAGTGCGAAAAGTGGTTTTTCAACACCAACACATGTGCGAAAAGTGGTTTTTCAACACTAACACAAGTGCGAAAAGTGGTTTTTCAACACTATCACAAGTGCAAAAAGTGTTTTTTCCACACTAATACAAGTGCAAAAGTGGTTTCCTGCACCAACACAAGTGCGAAAAGTGTTTTTTCAACACCAACACAAGTGCGAAAAGTGGTTTTTCAACACCAACACAAGTGCGAAAAGTGGTTTTTCAACACTAACACAAGTGCGAAAAGTGGTTTTTCCACACTAATACAAGTGCAAAAGTGGTTTACTGCACCAACACAAGTGCAAAAAGTGGTTTTTCAACACTAACACAAGTGCGAAAAGTGGTTTTTCAACACTAACACAAGTGCGAAAAGTGGTTTTTCCACACTAATACAAGTGCAAAAGTGATTTCCTGCACCAACACAAGTGCGAAAAGTGGTTTTTCAACACTAACACAAGTGCGAAAAGTGGTTTTTCAACACTAACACAAGTGCGAAAACTGGTTTTTCAACACTAACACAAGTGCGAAAAGTGGTTTTTCAACACTTACACAAGTGCGAAAAGTGGTTTTTCAACACTAACACAAGTGCGAAAAGTGGTTTTTCCACACTAATACAAGTGCAAAAGTGGTTTCCTGCACCAACACAAGTGCGAAAAGTGGTTTTTCAACACTAATACAAGTGCGAAAAGTGGTTTTTCAACACTTACACAAGTGCGAAAAGTGGTTTTTCAACACTAACACAAGTGCAAAAAGTGGTTTTTCAACACTAACACAAGTGCGAAAAGTGGTTTTCCACACTACTACAAGTGCAAAAGTGGTTTCCTGCACCAACACAAGTGCGAAATGTCGTTTTTCAACACTAACACAAGTGCGAAAAGTGGTTTTTCAACACTAACACAAGTGCGAAAAGTGGTTTTTCCACACTAATACAAGTGCAAAAGTGGTTTCCTGCACCAACACAAGTGCGAAAAGTGGTTTTTCAACACTAACACAAGTGTGAAAAGTGGTTTTTCAACACTATCTCAAGTGCAAATGGTGTTTTTTCCACACTAATACAAGTGCAAAAGTGATTTCCTGCACCAACACAAGTGCGAAAAGTGGTTTTTCAACACTAACACAAGTGCGAAAAGTGGTTTTTCAACACTATCACAAGTGCAAAAAGTGTTTTTTCCACACTAATACAAGTGCAAAAGTGGTTTCCTGCACCAACATAAGTGCGAAAAGTGGTTTTTCAACACTAACACATTTGCGAAAAGTGGTTTTTCAACACTAACACAAGTGCGAAAAGTGGTTTTTCAACACTATCACAAGTGCAAAAAGTGTTTTTTCCACACTAATACAAGTGCAAAAGTGGTTTCCTGCACCAACATAAGTGCGAAAAGTGGTTTTTCAACACCAACACAAGTGCGAAAAGTGGTTTTCAACACCAACACAAGTGCGAAAAGTGGTTTTTCAACACTAACACAAGGGCGAAAAGTGGTTTTTCCACACTAATACAAGTGCAAAAGTGGTTTACTGCACCAACACAAGTGCGAAAAGTGGTTTTTCAACACTAACACAAGTGCGAAAAGTGGTTTTTCAACACTAACACAAGTGCGAAAAGTGGTTTTCCACACTAATACAAGTGCAAAAGTGATTTCCTGCACCAACACAAGTGCGAAAAGTGGTTTTTCAACACTAACACAAGTGCGAAAAGTGGTTTTTCAACACTATCACAAGTGCAAAAAGTGTTTTTTCCACACTAATACAAGTGCAAAAGTGGTTTCCTGCACCAACACAAGTGCGAAAACTGGTTTTTCAACACTAACACAAGTGCGAAAAGTGGTTTTTCAACACTAACACAAGTGCGAAAAGTGGTTTTTCAACACTATCACAAGTGCAAAAAGTGTTTTTTCCACACTAATACAAGTGCAAAAGTGGTTTCCTGCACCAACACAAGTGCGAAAAGTGGTTTTTCAACACCAACACATGTGCGAAAAGTGGTTTTTCAACACTAACACAAGTGCGAAAAGTGGTTTTTCAACACTATCACAAGTGCAAAAAGTGTTTTTTCCACACTAATACAAGTGCAAAAGTGGTTTCCTGCACCAACACAAGTGCGAAAAGTGTTTTTTCAACACCAACACAAGTGCGAAAAGTGGTTTTTCAACACCAACACAAGTGCGAAAAGTGGTTTTTCAACACTAACACAAGTGCGAAAAGTGGTTTTTCCACACTAATACAAGTGCAAAAGTGGTTTACTGCACCAACACAAGTGCGAAAAGTGGTTTTTCAACACTAACACAAGTGCGAAAAGTGGTTTTTCAACACTAACACAAGTGCGAAAAGTGGTTTTTCAACACTTACACAAGTGCGAAAAGTGGTTTTTCAACACTAACACAAGTGCGAAAAGTGGTTTTTCCACACTAATACAAGTGCAAAAGTGGTTTCCTGCACCAACACAAGTGCGAAAAGTGGTTTTTCAACACTAATACAAGTGCGAAAAGTGGTTTTTCAACACTTACACAAGTGCGAAAAGTGGTTTTTCAACACTAACACAAGTGCAAAAAGTGGTTTTTCAACACTAACACAAGTGCGAAAAGTGGTTTTCCACACTAATACAAGTGCAAAAGTGGTTTCCTGCACCAACACAAGTGCGAAATGTCGTTTTTCAACACTAACACAAGTGCGAAAAGTGGTTTTTCAACACTAACACAAGTGCGAAAAGTGGTTTTTCCACACTAATACAAGTGCAAAAGTGGTTTCCTGCACCAACACAAGTGCGAAAAGTGGTTTTTCAACACTAACACAAGTGCGAAAAGTGGTTTTTCAACACTATCACAAGTGCAAAAAGTGTTTTTTCCACACTAATACAAGTGCAAAAGTGGTTTCCTGCACCAACATAAGTGCGAAAAGTGGTTTTTCAACACTAACACATTTGCGAAAAGTGGTTTTTCAACACTAACACAAGTGCGAAAAGTGGTTTTTCAACACTATCACAAGTGCAAAAAGTGTTTTTTCCACACTAATACAAGTGCAAAAGTGGTTTCCTGCACCAACATAAGTGCGAAAAGTGGTTTTTCAACACCAACACAAGTGCGAAAAGTGGTTTTCAACACCAACACAAGTGCGAAAAGTGGTTTTTCAACACTAACACAAGGGCGAAAAGTGGTTTTTCCACACTAATACAAGTGCAAAAGTGGTTTACTGCACCAACACAAGTGCGAAAAGTGGTTTTTCAACACTAACACAAGTGCGAAAAGTGGTTTTTCAACACTAACACAAGTGCGAAAAGTGGTTTTCCACACTAATACAAGTGCAAAAGTGATTTCCTGCACCAACACAAGTGCGAAAAGTGGTTTTTCAACACTAACACAAGTGCGAAAAGTGGTTTTTCAACACTATCACAAGTGCAAAAAGTGTTTTTTCCACACTAATACAAGTGCAAAAGTGGTTTCCTGCACCAACACAAGTGCGAAAACTGGTTTTTCAACACTAACACAAGTGCGAAAAGTGGTTTTTCAACACTAACACAAGTGCGAAAAGTGGTTTTTCAACACTAACACAAGTGCGAAAAGTGGTTTTTCCACACTAATACAAGTGCAAAAGTGGTTTCCTGCACCAACACAAGTGCGAAAAGTGGTTTTTCAACACTAACACAAGTGTGAAAAGTGGTTTTTCAACACTATCTCAAGTGCAAAAAGTGTTTTTTCCACACTAATACAAGTGCAAAAGTGGTTTCCTGCACCAACACAAGTGCGAAAAGTGGTTTTTCAACACCAACACATGTGCGAAAAGTGGTTTTTCAACACTAACACAAGTGCGAAAAGTGGTTTTTCAACACTATCACAAGTGCAAAAAGTGTTTTTTCCACACTAATACAAGTGCAAAAGTGGTTTCCTGCACCAACACAAGTGCGAAAAGTGTTTTTTCAACACCAACACAAGTGCGAAAAGTGGTTTTTCAACACCAACACAAGTGCGAAAAGTGGTTTTTCAACACTAACACAAGTGCGAAAAGTGGTTTTTCCACACTAATACAAGTGCAAAAGTGGTTTCCTGCACCAACACAAGTGCGAAAAGTGGTTTTTCAACACCAACACATGTGCGAAAAGTGGTTTTTCAACACTAACACAAGTGCGAAAAGTGGTTTTTCAACACTATCACAAGTGCAAAAAGTGTTTTTTCCACACTAATACAAGTGCAAAAGTGGTTTCCTGCACCAACACAAGTGCGAAAAGTGTTTTTTCAACACCAACACAAGTGCGAAAAGTGGTTTTTCAACACCAACACAAGTGCGAAAAGTGGTTTTTCAACACTAACACAAGTGCGAAAAGTGGTTTTTCCACACTAATACAAGTGCAAAAGTGGTTTACTGCACCAACACAAGTGCAAAAAGTGGTTTTTCAACACTAACACAAGTGCGAAAAGTGGTTTTTCAACACTATCACAAGTGCAAAAAGTGTTTTTTCCACACTAATACAAGTGCAAAAGTGGTTTCCTGCACAAACACAAGTGCGAAAAGTGGTTTTTCAACACTAACACAAGTGCGAAAAGTGGTTTTTCAACACTAACACAAGTGCGAAAAGTGGTTTTTCCACACTAATACAAGTGCAAAAGTGGTTTCCTGCACCAACACAAGTGCGAAAAGTGGTTTTTCAACACTAATACAAGTGCGAAAAGTGGTTTTTCAACACTTACACAAGTGCGAAAAGTGGTTTTTCAACACTAACACAAGTGCGAAAAGTGGTTTTTCAACACTAACACAAGTGCGAAAAGTGGTTTTTCCACACTAATACAAGTGCAAAAGTGGTTTCCTGCACCAACACAAGTGCGAAAAGTCGTTTTTCAACACTAACACAAGTGCGAAAAGTGGTTTTTCAACACTAACACAAGTGCGAAAAGTGGTTTTTCCACACTAATACAAGTGCAAAAGTGGTTTCCTGCACCAACACAAGTGCGAAAAGTGGTTTTTCAACACTAACACAAGTGTGAAAAGTGGTTTTTCAACACTATCTCAAGTGCAAAAAGTGTTTTTTCCACACTAATACAAGTGCAAAAGTGGTTTCCTGCACCAACACAAGTGCGAAAAGTGGTTTTTCAACACCAACACATGTGCGAAAAGTGGTTTTTCAACACTAACACAAGTGCGAAAAGTGGTTTTTCAACACTATCACAAGTGCAAAAAGTGTTTTTTCCACACTAATACAAGTGCAAAAGTGGTTTCCTGCACCAACACAAGTGCGAAAAGTGTTTTTTCAACACCAACACAAGTGCGAAAAGTGGTTTTTCAACACCAACACAAGTGCGAAAAGTGGTTTTTCATCACTAACACAAGTGCGAAAAGTGGTTTTTCCACACTAATACAAGTGCAAAAGTGGTTTCCTGCACCAACACAAGTGCGAAAAGTGGTTTTTCAACACCAACACATGTGCGAAAAGTGGTTTTTCAACACTAACACAAGTGCGAAAAGTGGTTTTTCAACACTATCACAAGTGCAAAAAGTGTTTTTTCCACACTAATACAAGTGCAAAAGTGGTTTCCTGCACCAACACAAGTGCGAAAAGTGTTTTTTCAACACCAACACAAGTGCGAAAAGTGGTTTTTCAACACCAACACAAGTGCGAAAAGTGGTTTTTCAACACTAACACAAGTGCGAAAAGTGGTTTTTCCACACTAATACAAGTGCAAAAGTGGTTTACTGCACCAACACAAGTGCAAAAAGTGGTTTTTCAACACTAACACAAGTGCGAAAAGTGGTTTTTCAACACTAACACAAGTGCGAAAAGTGGTTTTTCCACACTAATACAAGTGCAAAAGTGATTTCCTGCACCAACACAAGTGCGAAAAGTGGTTTTTCAACACTAACACAAGTGCGAAAAGTGGTTTTTCAACACTAACACAAGTGCGAAAACTGGATTTTCAACACTAACACAAGTGCGAAAAGTGGTTTTTCAACACTTACACAAGTGCGAAAAGTGGTTTTTCAACACTAACACAAGTGCGAAAAGTGGTTTTTCCACACTAATACAAGTGCAAAAGTGGTTTCCTGCACCAACACAAGTGCGAAAAGTGGTTTTTCAACACTAATACAAGTGCGAAAAGTGGTTTTTCAACACTTACACAAGTGCGAAAAGTGGTTTTTCAACACTAACACAAGTGCAAAAAGTGGTTTTTCAACACTAACACAAGTGCGAAAAGTGGTTTTCCACACTAATACAAGTGCAAAAGTGGTTTCCTGCACCAACACAAGTGCGAAATGTCGTTTTTCAACACTAACACAAGTGCGAAAAGTGGTTTTTCAACACTAACACAAGTGCGAAAAGTGGTTTTTCCACACTAATACAAGTGCAAAAGTGGTTTCCTGCACCAACACAAGTGCGAAAAGTGGTTTTTCAACACTAACACAAGTGTGAAAAGTGGTTTTTCAACACTATCTCAAGTGCAAATGGTGTTTTTTCCACACTAATACAAGTGCAAAAGTGGTTTCCTGCACCAACACAAGTGCGAAAAGTGGTTTTTCAACACTAACACAAGTGCGAAAAGTGGTTTTTCAACACTATCACAAGTGCAAAAAGTGTTTTTTCCACACTAATACAAGTGCAAAAGTGGTTTCCTGCACCAACATAAGTGCGAAAAGTGGTTTTTCAACACTAACACATTTGCGAAAAGTGGTTTTTCAACACTAACACAAGTGCGAAAAGTGGTTTTTCAACACTATCACAAGTGCAAAAAGTGTTTTTTCCACACTAATACAAGTGCAAAAGTGGTTTCCTGCACCAACATAAGTGCGAAAAGTGGTTTTTCAACACCAACACAAGTGCGAAAAGTGGTTTTCAACACCAACACAAGTGCGAAAAGTGGTTTTTCAACACTAACACAAGGGCGAAAAGTGGTTTTTCCACACTAATACAAGTGCAAAAGTGGTTTACTGCACCAACACAAGTGCGAAAAGTGGTTTTTCAACACTAACACAAGTGCGAAAAGTGGTTTTTCAACACTAACACAAGTGCGAAAAGTGGTTTTCCACACTAATACAAGTGCAAAAGTGATTTCCTGCACCAACACAAGTGCGAAAAGTGGTTTTTCAACACTAACACAAGTGC
Organism: Myxine glutinosa; assembly: GCF_964187855.1. Taxonomy (NCBI): domain Eukaryota; kingdom Metazoa; phylum Chordata; class Myxini; order Myxiniformes; family Myxinidae; genus Myxine; species Myxine glutinosa. The sequence goes on from NW_027619767.1 coordinate 14,385, forward strand.
GAAAAGTGGTTTTTCAACACTATCACAAGTGCAAAAAGTGTTTTTTCCACACTAATACAAGTGCAAAAGTGGTTTCCTGCACCAACACAAGTGCGAAAACTGGTTTTTCAACACTAACACAAGTGCGAAAAGTGGTTTTTCAACACTAACACAAGTGCGAAAAGTGGTTTTTCAACACTATCACAAGTGCAAAAAGTGTTTTTTCCACACTAATACAAGTGCAAAAGTGGTTTCCTGCACCAACACAAGTGCGAAAAGTGGTTTTTCAACACCAACACATGTGCGAAAAGTGGTTTTTCAACACTAACACAAGTGCGAAAAGTGGTTTTTCAACACTATCACAAGTGCAAAAAGTGTTTTTTCCACACTAATACAAGTGCAAAAGTGGTTTCCTGCACCAACACAAGTGCGAAAAGTGTTTTTTCAACACCAACACAAGTGCGAAAAGTGGTTTTTCAACACCAACACAAGTGCGAAAAGTGGTTTTTCAACACTAACACAAGTGCGAAAAGTGGTTTTTCCACACTAATACAAGTGCAAAAGTGGTTTACTGCACCAACACAAGTGCGAAAAGTGGTTTTTCAACACTAACACAAGTGCGAAAAGTGGTTTTTCAACACTAACACAAGTGCGAAAAGTGGTTTTTCAACACTTACACAAGTGCGAAAAGTGGTTTTTCAACACTAACACAAGTGCGAAAAGTGGTTTTTCCACACTAATACAAGTGCAAAAGTGGTTTCCTGCACCAACACAAGTGCGAAAAGTGGTTTTTCAACACTAATACAAGTGCGAAAAGTGGTTTTTCAACACTTACACAAGTGCGAAAAGTGGTTTTTCAACACTAACACAAGTGCAAAAAGTGGTTTTTCAACACTAACACAAGTGCGAAAAGTGGTTTTCCACACTAATACAAGTGCAAAAGTGGTTTCCTGCACCAACACAAGTGCGAAATGTCGTTTTTCAACACTAACACAAGTGCGAAAAGTGGTTTTTCAACACTAACACAAGTGCGAAAAGTGGTTTTTCCACACTAATACAAGTGCAAAAGTGGTTTCCTGCACCAACACAAGTGCGAAAAGTGGTTTTTCAACACTAACACAAGTGTGAAAAGTGGTTTTTCAACACTATCTCAAGTGCAAATGGTGTTTTTTCCACACTAATACAAGTGCAAAAGTGGTTTCCTGCACCAACACAAGTGCGAAAAGTGGTTTTTCAACACTAACACAAGTGCGAAAAGTGGTTTTTCAACACTATCACAAGTGCAAAAAGTGTTTTTTCCACACTAATACAAGTGCAAAAGTGGTTTCCTGCACCAACATAAGTGCGAAAAGTGGTTTTTCAACACTAACACATTTGCGAAAAGTGGTTTTTCAACACTAACACAAGTGCGAAAAGTGGTTTTTCAACACTATCACAAGTGCAAAAAGTGTTTTTTCCACACTAATACAAGTGCAAAAGTGGTTTCCTGCACCAACATAAGTGCGAAAAGTGGTTTTTCAACACCAACACAAGTGCGAAAAGTGGTTTTCAACACCAACACAAGTGCGAAAAGTGGTTTTTCAACACTAACACAAGGGCGAAAAGTGGTTTTTCCACACTAATACAAGTGCAAAAGTGGTTTACTGCACCAACACAAGTGCGAAAAGTGGTTTTTCAACACTAACACAAGTGCGAAAAGTGGTTTTTCAACACTAACACAAGTGCGAAAAGTGGTTTTCCACACTAATACAAGTGCAAAAGTGATTTCCTGCACCAACACAAGTGCGAAAAGTGGTTTTTCAACACTAACACAAGTGCGAAAAGTGGTTTTTCAACACTATCACAAGTGCAAAAAGTGTTTTTTCCACACTAATACAAGTGCAAAAGTGGTTTCCTGCACCAACACAGTGCGAAAACTGGTTTTTCAACACTAACACAAGTGCGAAAAGTGGTTTTTCAACACTAACACAAGTGCGAAAAGTGGTTTTTCAACACTATCACAAGTGCAAAAAGTGTTTTTTCCACACTAATACAAGTGCAAAAGTGGTTTCCTGCACCAACACAAGTGCGAAAAGTGGTTTATCAACACCAACACATGTGCGAAAAGTGGTTTTTCAACACTAACACAAGTGCGAAAAGTGGTTTTTCAACACTATCACAAGTGCAAAAAGTGTTTTTTCCACACTAATACAAGTGCAAAAGTGGTTTCCTGCACCAACACAAGTGCGAAAAGTGTTTTTTCAACACCAACACAAGTGCGAAAAGTGGTTTTTCAACACCAACACAAGTGCGAAAAGTGGTTTTTCAACACTAACACAAGTGCGAAAAGTGGTTTTTCCACACTAATACAAGTGCAAAAGTGGTTTACTGCACCAACACAAGTGCGATTAAAGTGGTTTTTTCAACACTAACACAAGTGCGAAAAGTGGTTTTTCAACACTAACACAAGTGCGAAAGTGGTTTTTCCACACTAATACAAGTGCAAAAGTGATTTCCTGCACCAACACAAGTGCGAAAAGTGGTTTTTCAACACTAACACAAGTGCGAAAAGTGGTTTTTCAACACTAACACAAGTGCGAAAACTGGTTTTTCAACACTAACACAAGTGCGAAAAGTGGTTTTTCAACACTTACACAAGTGCGAAAAGTGGTTTTTCAACACTAACACAAGTGCGAAAAGTGGTTTTTCCACACTAATACAAGTGCAAAAGTGGTTTCCTGCACCAACACAAGTGCGAAAAGTGGTTTTTCAACACTAATACAAGTGCGAAAAGTGGTTTTTCAACACTTACACAAGTGCGAAAAGTGGTTTTTCAACACTAACACAAGTGCAAAAAGTGGTTTTTCAACACTAACACAAGTGCGAAAAGTGGTTTTTCCACACTAATACAAGTGCAAAAGTGGTTTCCTGCACCAACACAAGTGCGAAATGTCGTTTTTCAACACTAACACAAGTGCGAAAAGTGGTTTTTCAACACTAACACAAGTGCGAAAAGTGGTTTTTCCACACTAATTAATACAAGTGCAAAAGTGGTTTCCTGCACCAACACAAGTGCGAAAAGTGGTTTTTCAACACTAACACAAGTGTGAAAAGTGGTTTTTCAACACTATCTCAAGTGCAAATGGTGTTTTTTCCACACTAATACAAGTGCAAAAGTGGTTTCCTGCACCAACACAAGTGCGAAAAGTGGTTTTTCAACACTAACACAAGTGCGAAAAGTGGTTTTTCAACACTATCACAAGTGCAAAAAGTGTTTTTTCCACACTAATACAAGTGCAAAAGTGGGTTTTCTGCACCAACATAAGTGCGAAAAGTGGTTTTTCAACACTAACACATTTGCGAAAAGTGGTTTTTCAACACTAACACAAGTGCGAAAAGTGGTTTTTCAACACTATCACAAGTGCATAAAGTGTTTTTTCCACACTAATACAAGTGCAAAAGTGGTTTCCTGCACCAACACAAGTGCGAAAAGTGGTTTTTCAACACTAACACAAGTGCGAAAAGTGGTTTTTCAACACTAACACAAGTGCGAAAAGTGGTGTTTTCCACACTAATACAAGTGCAAAAAGTGATTTCCTGCACCAACACAGTGCGAAAAGTGGTTTTTCAACACTATCACAAGTGCAAAAAGTGTTTTTTTCCACACTAATACAAGTGCAAAAGTGGTTTCCTGCACCAACATAAGTGCGAAAAGTGGTTTTTCAACACCAACACAAGTGCGAAAAGTGGTTTTCAACACCAACACAAGTGCGAAAAGTGGTTTTTCAACACTAACACAAGGGCGAAAAGTGGTTTTTCCACACTAATACAAGTGCAAAAGTGGTTTACTGCACCAACACAAGTGCGAAAAGTGGTTTTTCAACACTAACACAAGTGCGAAAAGTGGTTTTTCAACACTAACACAAGTGCGAAAAGTGGTTTTCCACACTAATACAAGTGCAAAAGTGATTTCCTGCACCAACACAGTGCGAAAAAGTGGTTTTCAACACTAACACAAGTGCGAAAAGTGGTTTTTCAACACTATCACAAGTGCAAAAAGTGTTTTTTCCACACTAATACAAGTGCAAAAGTGGTTTCCTGCACCAACACAAGTGCGAAAACTGGTTTTCAACACTAACACAAGTGCGAAAAGTGGTTTTTCAACACTAACACAAGTGCGAAAAGTGGTTTTTCAACACTATCACAAGTGCAAAAAGTGTTTTTTCCACACTAATACAAGTGCAGAAGTGGTTTCCTGCACCATCACAACTGCGAAAAGTGGTTTTTCAACACTAACACAAGTGCCAAAAGTGGTTTTTCAACACTAACACAAGTGCGAAAAGTGGTTTTTCCATACTAATACAAGTGCAAAAGTGGTTTCCTGCACTAACACAAGTGCGAAAAGTGGTTTTTCAACACTAACACAAGTGCGAAAAGTGGTTTTTCAACACTAACACAAGTGCGAAAAGTGGTTTTTCCACACTCATAGAAGTGCAAAAGTGATTTCCTGCACCAACACAAGTGCGAAAAGTGGTTTTTCAACACTAACACAAGTGCGAAAAGTGGTTTTTCAACACTATCACAAGTGCAAAAAGTGTTTTTTCCACACTAATACAAGTGCAAAAGTGGTTTCCTGCACCAACACAAGTGCGAAAACTGGTTTTTCAACACTAACACAAGTGCGAAAAGTGGTTTTTCAACACTAACACAAGTGCGAAAAGTGGTTTTTCAACACTATCACAAGTGCAAAAAGTGTTTTTTCCACACTAATGCAAGTGCAAAAGTGGTTTCCTGCACCAACACAAGTGCGAAAAGTGGTTTTTCAACACTAACACAAGTGCGAAAAGTGGTTTTTCAACACTAACACAAGTGCGAAAAGTGGTTTTTCCATACTAATACAAGTGCAAAAGTGGTTTCCTGCACTAACACAAGTGCGAAAAGTGGTTTTTCAACACTAACACAAGTGCGAAAAGTTGTTTTTCAAAACTAACACAAGTGCGAAGTGGTTTTTCCTCACTAATACAAGTGCAAAAGTGGTTTCCTGCACCAACGCAAGTGCGAAAAGTGGTTTTTCAACACTAACACAAGTGCGAAAAGTGGTTTTTCAACACTATCACAAGTGCAAAAAGTGTTTTTTCCACACTAATACAAGTGCAAAAGTGGTTTCCTGCACCAACACAAGTGCGAAAAGTGGTTTTTCAACACTAACACAAGTGCGAAAAGTGGTTTTTCAACACTAACACAAGTGCGAAAAGTGGTTTCTCAACACTATCACAAGTGCAAAAAGTGTTTTTTCCACACTAATACAAGTGCAAAAGTGGTTTCCTGCACCAACACAAGTGCGAAAAGTGGTTTTTCAACACTAACACAAGTGCGAAAAGTGGGTTTTCAACACTAACACAAGTGCGAAAAGTGGTTTTTCCACACTAATACAAGTGCAAAAGTGGTTTCCTGCACCAACACAAGTGCGAAAAGTGGTTTTTCAACACTAATACAAGTGCGAAAAGTGGTTTTTCAACACTTACACAAGTGCGAAAAGTGGTTTTTCAACACTAACACAAGTGCGAAATGTGGTTTTTCAACACTAACACAAGTGCGAAAAGTGGTTTTTCCACACTAATACAAGTGCAAAAGTGGTTTCCTGCACCAACACAAGTGCGAAAAGTCGTTTTTCAACACCAACACAAGTGCGAAAAGTGGTTTTCAACACCAACACAAGTGCGAAAAGTGGTTTTTCAACACTAACACAAGGGCGAAAAGTGGTTTTTCCACACTAATACAAGTGCAAAAGTGGTTTACTGCACCAACACAAGTGCGAAAAGTGGTTTTTCAACACTAACACAAGTGCGAGAAGTGGTTTTTCAACACTAACACAAGTGCGAAAAGTGGTTTTCCACACTAATACAAGTGCAAAAGTGATTTCCTGCACCAACACAGTGCGAAAAGTGGTTTTTCAACACTAACACAAGTGCGAAAAGTGGTTTTTCAACACTATCACAAGTGCAAAAAGTGTTTTTTCCACACTAATACAAGTGCAAAAGTGGTTTCCTGCACCAACACAAGTGCGAAAACTGGTTTTTCAACACTAACACAAGTGCGAAAAGTGGTTTTTCAACACTAACACAAGTGCGAAAAGTGGTTTTTCAACACTATCACAAGTGCAAAAAGTGTTTTTTCCACACTAATACAAGTGCAGAAGTGGTTTCCTGCACCATCACAAGTGCGAAAAGTGGTTTTTCAACACTAACACAAGTGCCAAAAGTGGTTTTTCAACACTAACACAAGTGCGAAAAGTGGTTTTTCCATACTAATACAAGTGCAAAAGTGGTTTCCTGCACTAACACAAGTGCGAAAAGTGGTTTTTCAACACTAACACAAGTGCGAAAAGTGGTTTTTCAACACTAACACAAGTGCGAAAAGTGGTTTTTCCACACTCATAGAAGTGCAAAAGTGATTTCCTGCACCAACACAAGTGCGAAAAGTGGTTTTTCAACACTAACACAAGTGCGAAAAGTGGTTTTTCAACACTATCACAAGTGCAAAAAGTGTTTTTTCCACACTAATACAAGTGCAAAAGTGGTTTCCTGCACCAACACAAGTGCGAAAACTGGTTTTTCAACACTAACACAAGTGCGAAAAGTGGTTTTTCAACACTAACACAAGTGCGAAAAGTGGTTTTTCAACACTATCACAAGTGCAAAAAGTGTTTTTTCCACACTAATACAAGTGCAAAAGTGGTTTCCTGCACCAACACAAGTGCGAAAAGTGGTTTTTCAACACTAACACAAGTGCGAAAAGTGGTTTTTCAACACTAACACAAGTGCGAAAAGTGGTTTTTCCATACTAATACAAGTGCAAAAGTGGTTTCCTGCACTAACACAAGTGCGAAAAGTGGTTTTTCAACACTAACACAAGTGCGAAAAGTTGTTTTTCAACACTAACACAAGTGCGAAGTGGTTTTTCCTCACTAATACAAGTGCAAAAGTGGTTTCCTGCACCAACGCAAGTGCGAAAAGTGGTTTTTCAACACTAACACAAGTGCGAAAAGTGGTTTTTCAACACTATCACAAGTGCAAAAAGTGTTTTTTCCACACTAATACAAGTGCAAAAGTGGTTTCCTGCACCAACACAAGTGCGAAAAGTGGTTTTTCAACACTAACACAAGTGCGAAAAGTGGTTTTTCAACACTAACACAAGTGCGAAAAGTGGTTTTTCAACACTATCACAAGTGCAAAAAGTGTTTTTTCCACACTAATACAAGTGCAAAAGTGGTTTCCTGCACCAACACAAGTGCGAAAAGTGGTTTTTCAACACTAACACAAGTGCGAAAAGTGGGTTTTCAACACTAACACAAGTGCGAAAAGTGGTTTTTCCACACTAATACAAGTGCAAAAGTGGTTTCCTGCACCAACACAAGTGCGAAAAGTGGTTTTTCAACACTAATACAAGTGCGAAAAGTGGTTTTTCAACACTTACACAAGTGCGAAAAGTGGTTTTTCAACACTAACACAAGTGCGAAATGTGGTTTTTCAACACTAACACAAGTGCGAAAAGTGGTTTTTCCACACTAATACAAGTGCAAAAGTGGTTTCCTGCACCAACACAAGTGCGAAAAGTCGTTTTTCAACACTAACACAAGTGCGAAAAGTGGTTTTTCAACACTAACACAAGTGCGAAAAGTGGTTTTTCCACACTAATACAAGTGCAAAAGTGGTTTCCTGCACCAACACAAGTGCGAAAAGTGGTTTTTCAACACTAACACAAGTGTGAAAAGTGGTTTTTCAACACTATCTCAAGTGCAAAAAGTGTTTTTTCCACACTAATACAAGTGCAAAAGTGGTTTCCTGCACCAACACAAGTGCGAAAAGTGGTTTTTCAACACCAACACATGTGCGAAAAGTGGTTTTTCAACACCAACACAAGTGCGAAAAGTGGTTTTTCAACACTAACACAAGTGCGAAAAGTGGTTTTTCCACACTAATACAAGTGCAAAAGTGGTTTACTGCACCAACACAAGTGCGAAAAGTGGCTTTTCAACACTAACACAAGTGCGAAAAGTGGTTTTTCAACACTAACACAAGTGCGAAAAGTGGTTTTTCCACACTAATACAAGTGCAAAAGTGATTTCCTGCACCAACACAAGTGCGAAAAGTGGTTTTTCAACACTAACACAAGTGCGAAAAGTGGTTTTTCAACAATATCACAAGTGCAAAAAGTGTTTTTTCCACACTAATACAAGTGCAAAAGTGGTTTCCTGCACCAACACAAGTGCGAAAAGTGGTTTTTCAACACTAACACAAGTGCGAAAAATGGTTTTTCAACACTAACACAAGTGCGAAAAGTGGTTTTTCAACACTATCACAAGTGCAAAAAGTGTTTTTTCCACACTAATACAAGTGGTTTTGTGGTTTTTGTGGTTTTTCCATACTAATACAAGTGCAAAAAGTGGTTTCCTGCACCAACACAAGTGCGAAAAGTGGTTTTTCAACACTAACACAATTGCGAAAAGTGGTTTTTCCACACTAATACAAGTGCAAAAGTGGTTTCCTGCACCAACACAAGTGCGAAAAGTGGTTTTTCAACACTAACACAAGTGAGAAAAGTGGTTTTTCAACACTATCACAAGTGCAAAAAGTGTTTTTTCCACACTAATACAAGTGCAAAAGTGGTTTCCTGCACCAACATAAGTGCGAAAAGTGGTTTTTCAACACTAACACAAGTGCGAAAAGTGGTTTTTCAACACTAACACAAGTGCGAAAAGTGGTTTTTCAACACTATCACAAGTGCAAAAAGTGTTTTTTCCACACTAATACAAGTGCAAAAGTGGTTTCCTTCACCAACACAAGTGCGAAAAGTGGTTTTTCAACACTAACACAAGTGCGAAAAGTGGTTTTTCAACACTAACACAAGTGCGAAAAGTGGTTTTTCCACACTAATACAAGTGCAAAAGTGATTTCCTGCACCAACACAAGTGCGAAAAGTGGTTTTTCAACACTAACACAAGTGCGAAAAGTGGTTTTTCAACACTAACACAAGTGCGAAAAGTGGTTTTTCCACACTAATACAAGTGCCAAAGTGATTTCCTGCACCAACACAAGTGCGAAAAGTGGTTTTTCAACACTAACACAAGTGCGAAAAGTGGTTTTTCAACACTATCACAAGTGCAAAAAGTGTTTTTTCCACACTAATACAAGTGCAAAAGTGGTTTCCTGCACCAACACAAGTGCGAAAACTGGTTTTTCAACACTAACACAAGTGCGAAAAGTGGTTTTTCAACACTAACACAAGTGCGAAAAGTGGTTTTTCAACACTATCACAAGTGCAAAAAGTGTTTTTTCCACACTAATACAAGTGCAAAAATGGTTTCCTGCACCAACACAAGTGCGAAAAGTGGTTTTTCAACACTAACACAAGTGCGAAAAGTTGTTTTTCAACACTAACACAAGTGCGAAAAGTGGTTTTTCCACACTAATACAAGTGCAAAAGTGGTTTACTGCACCAGCACAAGTGCGAAAAGTGGTTTTTCAACACTAATACAAGTGCGAAAAGTGGTTTCCTGCACCAACATAAGTGCCAAAAGTGGTTTTTCAACACTAACACATTTGCGAAAAGTGGTTTTTCAACACTAACACAAGTGCGAAAAGTGGTTTTTCAACACTATCACAAGTGCAAAAAGTGTTTTTTCCACACTAATACAAGTGCAAAAGTGGTTTCCTGCACCAACATAAGTGCGAAAAGTGGTTTTTCAACACCAACACAAGTGCGAAAAGTGGTTTTCAACACCAACACAAGTGCGAAAAGTGGTTTTTCAACACTAACACAAGTGCGAAAAGTGGTTTTTCCACACTAATACAAGTGCAAAAGTGGTTTCCTGCACCAACACAAGTGCGAAAAGTGGTTTTTCAACACTAATACAAGTGCGAAAAGTGGTTTTTCAACACTTACACAAGTGCGAAAAGTGGTTTTTCAACACTAACACAAGTGCGGAATGTGGTTTTTCAACACTAACACAAGTGCGAAAAGTGGTTTTTCCACACTAATACAAGTGCAAAAGTGGTTTACTGCACCAGCACAAGTGCGAAAAGTGGTTTTTCAACACTAACACAAGTGCGAAAAGTGGTTTTTCCACACTAATACAAGTGCAAAAGTGGTTTCCTGCACCAACATAAGTGCGAAAAGTGGTTTTTTCAACACTAACACATTTGCGAAAAGTGGTTTTTCAACACTAACACAAGTGCGAAAAGTGGTTTTTCAACACTATCACAAGTGCAAAAAGTGTTTTTTCCACACTAATACAAGTGCAAAAGTGGTTTCCTGCACCAACACAAGTGCGAAAAGTCGTTTTTCAACACTAACACAAGTGCGAAAAAGTGGTTTTTCAACACTAACACAAGTGCGAAAAGTGGTTTTTCCACACTAATACAAGTGCAAAAGTGGTTTCCTGCACCAACACAAGTGCGAAAAGTGGTTTTTCAACACTAACACAAGTGTGAAAAGTGGTTTTTCAACACTATCTCAAGTGCAAAAAGTGTTTTTTCCACACTAATACAAGTGCAAAAGTGGTTTCCTGCACCAACACAAGTGCGAAAAGTGGTTTTTCAACACCAACACATGTGCGAAAAGTGGTTTTTCAACACCAACACAAGTGCGAAAAGTGGTTTTTCAACACTAACACAAGTGCGAAAAGTAGTTTTTCCACACTAATACAAGTGCAAAAGTGGTTTACTGCACCAACACAAGTGCGAAAAGTGGTTTTTCAACACTAACACAAGTGCGAAAAGTGGTTTTTCAACACTAACACAAGTGCGAAAAGTGGTTTTTCCACACTAATACAAGTGCAAAAGTGATTTCCTGCACCAACACAAGTGCGAAAAGTGGTTTTTCAACACTAACACAAGTGCGAAAAGTGGTTTTTCAACAATATCACAAGTGCAAAAAGTGTTTTTTCCACACTAATACAAGTGCAAAAGTGGTTTCCTGCACCAACACAAGTGCGAAAAGTGGTTTTTCAACACTAACACAAGTGCGAAAAATGGTTTTTCAACACTAACACAAGTGCGAAAAGTGGTTTTTCAACACTATCACAAGTGCAAAAAGTGTTTTTTCCACACTAATACAAGTGGTTTTGTGGTTTTTGTGGTTTTTCCATACTAATACAAGTGCAAAAAGTGGTTTCCTGCACCAACACAAGTGCGAAAAGTGGTTTTTCAACACCAACACAAGTGCAAAAAGTGGTTTTTCAACACTAACACAAGTGCGAAAAGTGGTTTTTCCACACTAATACAAGTGCAAAAGTGGTTTACTGCACCAACACAAGTGCGAAAAGTGGTTTTTCAACACTAACACAAGTGCGAAAAGTGGTTTTTCAACACTAACACAAGTGCGAAAAGTGGTTTTTCCACACTAATACAAGTGCCAAAGTGATTTCCTGCACCAACACAAGTGCGAAAAGTGGTTTTTCAACACTAACACAAGTGCGAAAAGTGGTTTTTCAACACTATCACAAGTGCAAAAAGTGTTTTTTCCACACTAATACAAGTGCAAAAGTGGTTTCCTGCACCAACACAAGTGCGAAAACTGGTTTTTCAACACTAACACAAGTGCGAAAAGTGGTTTTTCAACACTAACACAAGTGCGAAAAGTGGTTTTTCAACACTATCACAAGTGCAAAAAGTGTTTTTTCCACACTAATACAAGTGCAAAAATGGTTTCCTGCACCAACACAAGTGCGAAAAGTGGTTTTTCAACACTAACACAAGTGCGAAAAGTTGTTTTTCAACACTAACACAAGTGCGAAAAGTGGTTTTTCCACACTAATACAAGTGCAAAAGTGGTTTACTGCACCAGCACAAGTGCGAAAAGTGGTTTTTCAACACTAACACAAGTGCGAAAAGTGGTTTTTCCACACTAATACAAGTGCAAAAGTGGTTTCCTGCACCAACATAAGTGCGAAAAGTGGTTTTTCAACACTAACACATTTGCGAAAAGTGGTTTTTCAACACTAACACAAGTGCGAAAAGTGGTTTTTCAACACTATCACAAGTGCAAAAAGTGTTTTTTCCACACTAATACAAGTGCAAAAGTGGTTTCCTGCACCAACATAAGTGCGAAAAGTGGTTTTTCAACACCAACACAAGTGCGAAAAGTGGTTTTCAACACCAACACAAGTGCGAAAAGTGGTTTTTCAACACTAACACAAGGGCGAAAAGTGGTTTTTCCACACTAATACAAGTGCAAAAGTGGTTTACTGCACCAACACAAGTGCGAAAAGTGGTTTTTCAACACTAACACAAGTGCGAAAAGTGGTTTTTCAACACTAACACAAGTGCGAAAAGTGGTTTTTCCACACTAATACAAGTGCAAAAGTGATTTCCTGCACCAACACAAGTGCGAAAAGTGGTTTTTCAACACTAACACAAGTGCGAAAAGTGGTTTTTCAACACTATCACAAATGCAAAAAGTGTTTTTTCCACACTAATACAAGTGCAAAAGTGGTTTCCTGCACCAACACAAGTGCGAAAACTGGTTTTTCAACACTAACACAAGTGCGAAAAGTGGTTTTTCAACACTAACACAAGTGCGAAAAGTGGTTTTTCAACACTATCACAAGTGCAAAAAGTGTTTTTTCCACACTAATACAAGTGCAAAAGTGGTTTCCTGCACCATCACAAGTGCGAAAAGTGGTTTTTCAACACTAACACAAGTGCCAAAAGTGGTTTTTCAACACTAACACAAGTGCAAAAAGTGTTTTTTCCACACTAATACAAGTGCAAAAGTGGTTTCCTGCACCAACACAAGTGCGAAAAGTGGTTTTTCAACACTAACACAAGTGCGAAAAGTTGTTTTTCAATACTAACACAAGTGCGAAAAGTGGTTTTTCCACACTAATACAAGTGCAAAAGTGGTTTACTGCACCAGCACAAGTGCGAAAAGTGGTTTTTCAACACTAACACAAGTGCGAAAAGTGGTTTTTCCACACTAATACAAGTGCAAAAGTGGTTTCCTGCACCAACATAAGTGCGAAAAGTGGTTTTTCAACACTAACACATTTGCGAAAAGTGGTTTTTCAACACTAACACAAGTGCGAAAAGTGGTTTTTCAACACTATCACAAGTGCAAAAAGTGTTTTTTCCACACTAATACAAGTGCAAAAGTGGTTTCCTGCACCAACATAAGTGCGAAAAGTGGTTTTTCAACACCAACACAAGTGCGAAAAGTGGTTTTCAACACCAACACAAGTGCGAAAAGTGGTTTTTCAACACTAACACAAGGGCGAAAAGTGGTTTTTCCACACTAATACAAGTGCAAAAGTGGTTTACTGCACCAACACAAGTGCGAAAAGTGGTTTTTCAACACTAACACAAGTGCGAAAAGTGGTTTTTCAACACTAACACAAGTGCGAAAAGTGGTTTTTCCACACTAATACAAGTGCAAAAGTGATTTCCTGCACCAACACAAGTGCGAAAAGTGGTTTTTCAACACTAACACAAGTGCGAAAAGTGGTTTTTCAACACTATCACAAGTGCAAAAAGTGGTTTTTCCACACTAATACAAGTGCAAAAGTGGTTTCCTGCACCAACACAAGTGCGAAAACTGGTTTTTCAACACTAACACAAGTGCGAAAAGTGGTTTTTCAACACTAACACAAGTGCGAAAAGTGGTTTTTCAACACTATCACAAGTGCAAAAAGTGTTTTTTCCACACTAATACAAGTGCAAAAGTGGTTTCCTGCACCATCACAAGTGCGAAAAGTGGTTTTTCAACACTAACAGAAGTGCCAAAAGTGGTTTTTCAACACTAACACAAGTGCGAAAAGTGGTTTTTCCATACTAATACAAGTGCAAAAGTGGTTTCCTGCACTAACACAAGTGCGAAAAGTGGTTTTTCAACACTAACACAAGTGCGAAAAGTGGTTTTTCAACACTAACACAAGTGCGAAAAGTGGTTTTTCCACACTAATACAAGTGCAAAAGTGATTTCCTGCACCAACACAAGTGCGAAAAGTGGTTTTTTCAACACTAACACAAGTGCGAAAAGTGGTTTTTCAACACTATCACAAGTGCAAAAAGTGTTTTTTCCACACTAATACAAGTGCAAAAGTGGTTTCCTGCACCAACACAAGTGCGAAAACTGGTTTTTTCAACACTAACACAAGTGCGAAAAGTGGTTTTTCAACACTAACACAAGTGCGAAAAGTGGTTTTTCAACACTATCACAAGTGCAAAAAGTGTTTTTTCCACACTAATACAAGTGCAAAAGTGGTTTCCTGCACCAACACAGGTGCGAAAAGTGGTTTTTCAACACTAACACAAGTGCGAAAAGTGGTTTTTCAACACTAACACAAGTGCGAAAAGTGGTTTTTCCATACTAATACAAGTGCAAAAGTGGTTTCCTGCACTAACACAAGTGCGAAAAGTGGTTTTTCAACACTAACACAAGTGCGAAAAGTTGTTTTTCAACACTAACACAAGTGCGAAGTGGTTTTTCCTCACTAATACAAGTGCAAAAGTGGTTTCCTGCACCAACACAAGTGCGAAAAGTGGTTTTTCAACACTAACACAAGTGCGAAAATTGGTTTTTCAACACTATCACAAGTGCAAAAAGTGTTTTTTCCACACTAATACAAGTGCAAAAGTGGTTTCCTGCACCAACACAAGTGCGAAAAGTGGTTTTTCAACACTAACACAAGTGCGAAAAGTGGTTTTTCAACACTAACACAAGTGCGAAAAGTGGTTTTTCAACACTATCACAAGTGCAAAAAGTGTTTTTTCCTCACTAATACAAGTGCAAAAGTGGTTTCCTGCACCAACACAAGTGCGAAAAGTGGTTTTTCAACACTAACACAAGTGCGAAAAGTGGTTTTTCAACACTAACACAAGTGCGAAAAGTGGTTTTTCCACACTAATACAAGTGCAAAAGTGGGTTTACTGCACCAACACAAGTGCGAAAAGTGGTTTTTCAACACTAATACCAAGTGCGAAAAGTGGTTTTAAAACACTTACACAAGTGCGAAAAGTGGTTTTTCAACACTAACACAAGTGCGAAAAGTGTTTTTCAACACTAACACAAGTGCGAAAAGTGGTTTTTCCACACTAATACAAGTGCAAAAGTGGTTTCCTGCACCAACACAAGTGCGAAAAGTCGTTTTTCAACACTAACACAAGTGCGAAAAGTGGTTTTTCAACACTAACACAAGTGCGAAAAGTGGTTTTTCCACACTAATACAAGTGCAAAAGTGGTTTCCTGCACCAACACAAGTGCGAAAAGTGGTTTTTCAACACTAACACAAGTGTGAAAAGTGGTTTTTCAACACTATCTCAAGTGCAAAAAGTGTTTTTTCCACACTAATACAAGTGCAAAAGTGGTTTCCTGCACCAACACAAGTGCGAAAAGTGGTTTTTCAACACCAACACATGTGCGAAAAGTGGTTTTTCAACACTAACACAAGTGCGAAAAGTGGTTTTTCAACACTATCACAAGTGCAAAAAGTGTTTTTTCCACACTAATACAAGTGCAAAAGTGGTTTCCTGCACCAACACAAGTGCGAAAAGTGTTTTTTCAACACCAACACAAGTGCGAAAAGTGGTTTTTCAACACCAACACAAGTGCGAAAAGTGGTTTTTCAACACTAACACAAGTGCGAAAAGTGGTTTTTCCACACTAATACAAGTGCCAAATTGGTTTACTGCACCAACACAAGTGCGAAAAGTGGTTTTTCAACACTAACACAAGTGCGAAAAGTGGTTTTTCAACACTAACACAAGTGCAAAAGTGGTTTCCTGCACCAACACAAGTGCGAAAAGTGGTTTTTCAACACTATCACAAGTGCAAAAAGTGTTTTTTCCACACTAATACAAGTGCAAAAGTGGTTTCCTGCACCAACACAAGTGCGAAAAGTGTTTTTTCAACACCAACACAAGTGCGAAAAGTGTTTTTTCAACACTAACACAAGTGCGAAAAATGGTTTTTCAAACACTAAACACAAGTGCGAAAAGTGGTTTTTCAACACTATCACAAGTGCAAAAAGTGTTTTTTCCACACTAATACAAGTGGTTTTGTGGTTTTGTGGTTTTTCCATACTAATACAAGTGCAAAAAGTGGTTTCCTGCACCAACACAAGTGCGAAAAGTGGTTTTTCAACACTAACACAATTGCGAAAAGTGGTTTTTCCACACTAATACAAGTGCAAAAGTGGTTTCCTGCACCAACACAAGTGCGAAAAGTGGTTTTCAACACTAACACAAGTGAGAAAAGTGGTTTTTCAACACTATCACAAGTGCAAAAAGTGTTTTTTCCACACTAATACAAGTGCAAAAGTGGTTTCCTGCACCAACATAAGTGCGAAAAGTGGTTTTTCAACACTAACACAAGTGCGAAAAGTGGTTTTTCAACACTAACACAAGTGCGAAAAGTGGGTTTTTCAACACTATCACAAGTGCAAAAAGTGTTTTTTCCACACTAATACAAGTGCAAAAGTGTCGTTTCCTTCACCAACACAAGTGCGAAAAGTGGTTTTTCAACACCAACACAAGTGCAAAAAGTGGTTTTTCAACACTAACACAAGTGCGAAAAGTGGTTTTTCCACACTAATACAAGTGCAAAAGTGGTTTACTGCACCAACACAAGTGCGAAAAGTGGTTTTTCAACACTAACACAAGTGCGAAAAGTGGTTTTTCAACACTAACACAAGTGCGAAAAGTGGTTTTTCCACACTAATACAAGTGCCAAAGTGATTTCCTGCACCAACACAAGTGCGAAAAGTGGTTTTTCAACACTAACACAAGTGCGAAAAGTGGTTTTTCAACACTATCACAAGTGCAAAAAGTGTTTTTTTCCACACTAATACAAGTGCAAAAGTGGTTTCCTGCACCAACAC
>NW_027619768.1:0-31195 GCF_964187855.1 Myxine glutinosa
TGGTTTTTCAACACTAACACAAGTGCGAAAAGTGGTTTTTCAACACTAACACAAGTGCAAAAAGTGTTTTTTCCACACTAAAACAAGTGCAAAAGTGGTTTCCTGCACCAACACAAGTGCGAAAAGTGGTTTTTCAACACTAACACAAGTGCAAAAAGTGGTTTTTCAACACTAACACAAGTGCGAAAAGTGGTTTTTCAACACTAACACAAGTGCGAAAAGTGTTTTTTCCACACTAATACAAGTGCAAAAGTGGTTTCCTGCACCAACACAAGTGCGAAAAGTGGTTTTTCAACACTAACACAAGTGCGAAAAGTGTTTTTTCCACACTAATACAAGTGCAAAAGTGGTTTCCTGCACCAACACAAGTGCGAAAAGTGGTTTTTCAACACTAACACAAGTGCGAAAAGTGGTTTTTCAACACTAACACAAGTGCGAAAAGTGTTTTTCCACACTAATACAAGTGCAAAAGTGGTTTCCTGCACCAACACAAGTGCGAAAAGTGGTTTTTCAACACTAACACAAGTGCGAAAAGTGGTTTTTCAACACTAACACAAGTGCGAAAAGTGTTTTTTCCACATTAATACAAGTGCAAAAGTGGTTACCTGCACCAACACAAGTGCGAAAAGTGGTTTTTCAACACTAACACAAGTGCGAAAAGTGGTTTTTCAACACTAACACAAGTGCGAAAAGTATTTTTTCCACACTAATACAAGTGCAAAAGTGGTTTCCTGCACCAACACAAGTGCGAAAAGTGGTTTTTCAACACTAACACAAGTGCGAAAAGTGGTTTTTCAACACTAACACAAGTGCAAACAGTGTTTTTTCCACACTAAAACAAGTGCAAAAGTGGTTTCCTGCACCAACACAAGTGCGAAAAGTGGTTTTTCAACACTAACACAAGTGCAAAAAGTGGTTTTTCAACACTAACACAAGTGCGAAAAGTGGTTTTTCAACACTAACACAAGTGCGAAAAGTGTTTTTTCCACACTAATACAAGTGCAAAAGTGGTTTCCTGCACCAACACAAGTGCGAAAAGTGGTTTTTCAACACTAACACAAGTGCGAAAAGTGGTTTTTCAACACTAACACAAGTGCGAAAAGTGTTTTTCCACACTAATACAAGTGCAAAAGTGGTTTCCTGCACCAACACAAGTGCGAAAAGTGGTTTTTCAACACTAACACAAGTGCGAAAAGTGGTTTTTCAACACTAACACAAGTGCGAAAAGTGTTTTTTCCACATTAATACAAGTGCAAAAGTGGTTACCTGCACCAACACAAGTGCGAAAAGTGGTTTTTCAACACTAACACAAGTGCGAAAAGTGGTTTTTCAACACTAACACAAGTGCGAAAAGTGGTTTTTCAACAATAACACAAGTGCGAAAAGTGTTTTTTCCACACTAATACAAGTGCAAAAGTGGTTTCCTGCACCAACACAAGTGCGAAAAGTGGTTTTTCAACACTAACACAAGTGCGAAAAGTGGTTTTTCAACACTAACACAAGTGCGAAAAGTGTTTTTTCCACACTAATACAAGTGCAAAAGTGGTTTCCTGCACCAACACAAGTGCGAAAAGTGGTTTTTCAACACTAACACAAGTGCGAAAAGTGTTTTTTCCACACTAATACAAGTGCAAAAGTGGCTTCCTGCACCAACACAAGTGCGAAAAGTGGTTTTTCAACACTAACACAAGTGCGAAAAGTGGTTTTTCAACACTAACACAAGTGCGAAAAGTGTTTTTTCCACACTAATACAAGTGCAAAAGTGGTTTCCTGCACCAACACAAGTGCGAAAAGTGGTTTTTCAACACTAACACAAGTGCGAAAAGTGTTTTTTCCACACTAATACAAGTGCAAAAGTGGCTTCCTGCACCAACACAAGTGCGAAAAGTGGTTTTTCAACACTAACACAAGTGCGAAAAGTGGTTTTTCAACACTAACACAAGTGCGAAAAGTGTTTTTTCCACACTAAAACAAGTGCAAAAGTGGTTTCCTGCACCAACACAAGTGTGAAAAGTGGTTTTTCAACACTAACACAAGTGCAAAAAGTGGTTTTTCAACACTAACACAAGTGCGAAAAGTGGTTTTTCAACACTAACACAAGTGCGAAAAGTGTTTTTTCCACACTAATACAAGTGCAAAAGTGGTTTCCTGCACCAACACAAGTGCGAAAAGTGGTTTTTCAACACTAACACAAGTGCGAAAAGTGGTTTTTCAACACTAACACAAGTGCGAAAAGTGTTTTTCCACACTAATACAAGTGCAAAAGTGGTTTCCTGCACCAACACAAGTGCGAAAAGTGGTTTTTCAACACTAACACAAGTGCGAAAAGTGGTTTTTCAACACTAACACAAGTGCGAAAAGTGTTTTTTCCACATTAATACAAGTGCAAAAGTGGTTACCTGCACCAACACAAGTGCGAAAAGTGGTTTTTCAACACTAACACAAGTGCGAAAAGTGGTTTTTCAACACTAACACAAGTGCGAAAAGTGGTTTTTCAACAATAACACAAGTGCGAAAAGTGTTTTTTCCACACTAATACAAGTGCAAAAGTGGTTTCCTGCACCAACACAAGTGCGAAAAGTGGTTTTTCAACACTAACACAAGTGCGAAAAGTGGTTTTTCAACACTAACACAAGTGCGAAAAGTATTTTTTCCACATTAATACAAGTGCAAAAGTGGTTACCTGCACCAACACAAGTGCGAAAAGTGGTTTTTCAACACTAACACAAGTGCGAAAAGTGGTTTTTCAACACTAACACAAGTGCGAAAAGTATTTTTTCCACACTAATACAAGTGCAAAAGTGGTTTCCTGCACCAACACAAGTGCGAAAAGTGGTTTTTCAACACTAACACAAGTGCGAAAAGTGGTTTTTCAACACTAACACAAGTGCAAAAAGTGTTTTTTCCACACTAAAACAAGTTCAAAAGTGGTTTCCTGCACCAACACAAGTGCGAAAAGTGGTTTTTCAACACTAACACAAGTGCAAAAAGTGGTTTTTCAACACTAACACAAGTGCGAAAAGTGGTTTTTCAACACTAACACAAGTGCGAAAAGTGTTTTTTCCACACTAATACAAGTGCAAAAGTGGTTTCCTGCACCAACACAAGTGCGAAAAGTGGTTTTTCAACACTAACACAAGTGCGAAAAGTGGTTTTTCAACACTAACACAAGTGCGAAAAGTGTTTTTCCACACTAATACAAGTGCAAAAGTGGTTTCCTGCACCAACACAAGTGCAAAAAGTGGTTTTTCAACACTAACACAAGTGCGAAAAGTGGTTTTTCAACACTAACACAAGTGCGAAAAGTGTTTTTTCCACATTAATACAAGTGCAACAGTGGTTACCTGCACCAACACAAGTGCGAAAAGTGGTTTTTCAACACTAACACAAGTGCGAAAAGTGGTTTTTCAACACTAACACAAGTGCGAAAAGTGGTTTTTCAACAATAACACAAGTGCGAAAAGTGTTTTTTCCACACTAATACAAGTGCAAAAGTGGTTTCCTGCACCAACACAAGTGCGAAAAGTGGTTTTTCAACACTAACACAAGTGCGAAAAGTGGTTTTTCAACACTAACATAAGTGCGAAAAGTGTTTCTTCCACACTAATACAAGTGCAAAAGTGGTTTCCTGCACCAACACAAGTGCGAAAAGTGGTTTTTCAACACTAACACAAGTGCGAAAAGTGTTTTTTCCACACTAATACAAGTGCAAAAGTGGCTTCCTGCACCAACACAAGTGCGAAAAGTGGTTTTTCAACACTAACACAAGTGCGAAAAGTGGTTTTTCAACACTAACACAAGTGCGAAAAGTGTTTTTTCCACACTAATACAAGTGCAAAAGTGGTTTCCTGCACCAACACAAGTGCGAAAAGTGGTTTTTCAACACTAACACAAGTGCGAAAAGTGTTTTTTCCACACTAATACAAGTGCAAAAGTGGCTTCCTGCACCAACACAAGTGCGAAAAGTGGTTTTTCAACACTAACACAAGTGCGAAAAGTGGTTTTTCAACACTAACACAAGTGCGAAAAGTGTTTTTTCCACACTAAAACAAGTGCAAAAGTGGTTTCCTGCACCAACACAAGTGTGAAAAGTGGTTTTTCAACACTAACACAAGTGCAAAAAGTGGTTTTTCAACACTAACACAACTGCGAAAAGTGGTTTTTCAACACTAACACAAGTGCGAAAAGTGTTTTTTCCACACTAATACAAGTGCAAAAGTGGTTTCCTGCACCAACACAAGTGCGAAAAGTGGTTTTTCAACACTAACACAAGTGCGAAAAGTGGTTTTTCAACACTAACACAAGTGCGAAAAGTGTTTTTCCACACTAATACAAGTGCAAAAGTGGTTTCCTGCACCAACACAAGTGCGAAAAGTGGTTTTTCAACACTAACACAAGTGCGAAAAGTGGTTTTTCAACACTAACACAAGTGCGAAAAGTGTTTTTTCCACATTAATACAAGTGCAAAAGTGGTTACCTGCACCAACACAAGTGCGAAAAGTGGTTTTTCAACACTAACACAAGTGCGAAAAGTGGTTTTTTAACACTAACACAAGTGCGAAAAGTGGTTTTTCAACAATAACACAAGTGCGAAAAGTGTTTTTTCCACACTAATACAAGTGCAAAAGTGGTTTCCTGCACCAACACAAGTGCGAAAAGTGGTTTTTCAACACTAACACAAGTGCGAAAAGTGGTTTTTCAACACTAACACAAGTGCGCAAAGTGTTTTTTCCACACTCATACAAGTGCAAAAGTGGTTTCCTGCACCAACTCAAGTGCGAAAAGTGGTTTTTCAACACTAACACAAGTGCGAAAAGTATTTTTTCCACACTAAAACAAGTGCAAAAGTGGTTTCCTGCACCAACACAAGTGCGAAAAGTGGTTTTTCAACACTAACACAAGTGCGAAAAGTGGTTTTTCAACACTAACACAAGTGCGAAAAGTGGTTTTTCAACACTAACACAAGTGCGAAAAGTGTTTTTTCCACACTAATACAAGTGCAAAAGTGGTTTCCTGCACCAACACAAGTGCGAAAAGTGGTTTTTCAACACTAACACAAGTGCGAAAAGTGGTTTTTCAACACTAACACAAGTGCGAAAAGTGTTTTTCCACACTAATACAAGTGCAAAAGTGGTTTCCTGCACCAACACAAGTGCGAAAAGTGGTTTTTCAACACTAACACAAGTGCGAAAAGTGGTTTTTCAACACTAACACAAGTGCGAAAAGTGTTTTTTCCACATTAATACAAGTGCAAAAGTGGTTACCTGCACCAACACAAGTGCGAAAAGTGGTTTTTCAACACTAACACAAGTGCGAAAAGTGGTTTTTCAACACTAACACAAGTGCGAAAAGTATTTTTTCCACACTAATACAAGTGCAAAAGTGGTTTCCTGCACCAACACAAGTGCGAAAAGTGGTTTTTCAACACTAACACAAGTGCGAAAAGTGGTTTTTCAACACTAACACAAGTGCAAACAGTGTTTTTTCCACACTAAAACAAGTGCAAAAGTGGTTTCCTGCACCAACATAAGTGCGAAAAGTGGTTTTTCAACACTAACACAAGTGCAAAAAGTGGTTTTTCAACACTAACACAAGTGCGAAAAGTGGTTTTTCAACACTAACACAAGTGCGAAAAGTGTTTTTTCCACACTAATACAAGTGCAAAAGTGGTTTCCTGCACCAACACAAGTGCGAAAAGTGGTTTTTCAACACTAACACAAGTGCGAAAAGTGTTTTTTCACACTAATACAAGTGCAAAAGTGGCTTCCTGCACCAACACAAGTGCGAAAAGTGGTTTTTCAACACTAACACAAGTGCGAAAAGTGGTTTTTCAACACTAACACAAGTGCGAAAAGTGTTTTTTCCACACTAAAACAAGTGCAAAAGTGGTTTCCTGCACCAACACAAGTGTGAAAAGTGGTTTTTCAACACTAACACAAGTGCAAAAAGTGGTTTTTCAACACTAACACAACTGCGAAAAGTGGTTTTTCAACACTAACACAAGTGCGAAAAGTGTTTTTTCCACACTAATACAAGTGCAAAAGTGGTTTCCTGCACCAACACAAGTGCGAAAAGTGGTTTTTCAACACTAACACAAGTGCGAAAAGTGGTTTTTTCAACACTAACACAAGTGCGAAAAGTGTTTTTCCACACTAATACAAGTGCAAAAGTGGTTTCCTGCACCAACACAAGTGCGAAAAGTGGTTTTTCAACACTAACACAAGTGCGAAAAGTGGTTTTTCAACACTAACACAAGTGCGAAAAGTGTTTTTTTCACATTAATACAAGTGCAAAAGTGGTTTCCTGCACCACCACAAGTGCGAAAAGTGGTTTTTCAACACTAACACAAGTGCGAAAAGTGGTTTTTCAACACTAACACAAGTGCGAAAAGTGGTTTTTCAACACTAACACAAGTGCGAAAAGTATTTTTTCCACACTAATACAAGTGCAAAAGTGGTTTCCTGCACCAACACAAGTGCGAAAAGTGGTTTTCAACACTAACACAAGTGCGAAAAGTGGTTTTTCAACACTAACACAAGTGCGAAAAGTGTTTTTTCCACATTAATACAAGTGCAAAAGTGGTTTCCTGCACCAACACAAGTGCGAAAAGTGGTTTTTCAACACTAACACAAGTGCGAAAAGTGTTTTTTCCACACTAATACAAGTGCAAAAGTGGCTTCCTGCACCAACACAAGTGCGAAAAGTGGTTTTTCAACACTAACACAAGTGCGAAAAGTGGTTTTTCAACACTAACACAAGTGCGAAAAGTGTTTTTTCCACACTAATACAAGTGCAAAAGTGGTTTCCTGCACCAACACAAGTGCGAAAAGTGGTTTTTCAACACTAACACAAGTGCGAAAAGTGTTTTTTCCACACTAATACAAGTGCAAAAGTGCTTCCTGCACCAACACAAGTGCGAAAAGTGGTTTCTTCAACACTAACACAAGTGCGAAAAGTGGTTTTTCAACACTAACACAAGTGCGAAAAGTGTTTTTTCCACACTAAAACAAGTGCAAAAGTGGTTTCCTGCACCAACACAAGTGTGAAAAGTGGTTTTTCAACACTAACACAAGTGCAAAAAGTGGTTTTTCAACACTAACACAACTGCGAAAAGTGGTTTTTCAACACTAACACAAGTGCGAAAAGTGTTTTTCCACACTAATACAAGTGCAAAAGTGGTTTCCTGCACCAACACAAGTGCGAAAAGTGGTTTTTCAACACTAACACAAGTGCGAAAAGTGGTTTTTCAACACTAACACAAGTGCGAAAAGTGTTTTTCCACACTAATACAAGTGCAAAAGTGGTTTCCTGCACCAACACAAGTGCGAAAAGTGGTTTTTTCAACACTAACACAAGTGCGAAAAGTGGTTTTTCAACACTAACACAAGTGCGAAAAGTGTTTTTTCCACATTAATACAAGTGCAAAAGTGGTTACCTGCACCAACACAAGTGCGAAAAGTGGTTTTTCAACACTAACACAAGTGCGAAAAGTGGTTTTTTAACACTAACACAAGTGCGAAAAGTGGTTTTTCAACAATAACACAAGTGCGAAAAGTGTTTTTTCCACACTAATACAAGTGCAAAAGTGGTTTCCTGCACCAACACAAGTGCGAAAAGTGGTTTTTCAACACTAACACAAGTGCGAAAAGTGGTTTTTCAACACTAACACAAGTGCGCAAAGTGTTTTTTCCACACTCATACAAGTGCAAAAGTGGTTTCCTGCACCAACTCAAGTGCGAAAAGTGGTTTTTCAACACTAACACAAGTGCGAAAAGTATTTTTTCCACACTAAAACAAGTGCAAAAGTGGTTTCCTGCACCAACACAAGTGCGAAAAGTGGTTTTTCAACACTAACACAAGTGCGAAAAGTGGTTTTTCAACACTAACACAAGTGCGAAAAGTGGTTTTTCAACACTAACACAAGTGCGAAAAGTGTTTTTTCCACACTAATACAAGTGCAAAAGTGGTTTCCTGCACCAACACAAGTGCGAAAAGTGGTTTTTCAACACTAACACAAGTGCGAAAAGTGGTTTTTCAACACTAACACAAGTGCGAAAAGTGTTTTTCCACACTAATACAAGTGCAAAAGTGGTTTCCTGCACCAACACAAGTGCGAAAAGTGGTTTTTCAACACTAACACAAGTGCGAAAAGTGGTTTTTCAACACTAACACAAGTGCGAAAAGTGTTTTTTCCACATTAATACAAGTGCAAAAGTGGTTACCTGCACCAACACAAGTGCGAAAAGTGGTTTTTCAACACTAACACAAGTGCGAAAAGTGGTTTTTCAACACTAACACAAGTGCGAAAAGTATTTTTTCCACACTAATACAAGTGCAAAAGTGGTTTCCTGCACCAACACAAGTGCGAAAAGTGGTTTTTCAACACTAACACAAGTGCGAAAAGTGGTTTTTCAACACTAACACAAGTGCAAACAGTGTTTTTTCCACACTAAAACAAGTGCAAAAGTGGTTTCCTGCACCAACATAAGTGCGAAAAGTGGTTTTTCAACACTAACACAAGTGCAAAAAGTGGTTTTTCAACACTAACACAAGTGCGAAAAGTGGTTTTTCAACACTAACACAAGTGCGAAAAGTGTTTTTTCCACACTAATACAAGTGCAAAAGTGGTTTCCTGCACCAACACAAGTGCGAAAAGTGGTTTTTCAACACTAACACAAGTGCGAAAAGTGTTTTTTCCACACTAATACAAGTGCAAAAGTGGCTTCCTGCACCAACACAAGTGCGAAAAGTGGTTTTTCAACACTAACACAAGTGCGAAAAGTGGTTTTTCAACACTAACACAAGTGCGAAAAGTGTTTTTTCCACACTAAAACAAGTGCAAAAGTGGTTTCCTGCACCAACACAAGTGTGAAAAGTGGTTTTTCAACACTAACACAAGTGCAAAAAAGTGGTTTTTCAACACTAACACAACTGCGAAAAGTGGTTTTTCAACACTAACACAAGTGCGAAAAGTGTTTTTTCCACACTAATACAAGTGCAAAAGTGGTTTCCTGCACCAACACAAGTGCGAAAAGTGGTTTTTCAACACTAACACAAGTGCGAAAAGTGGTTTTTTCAACACTAACACAAGTGCGAAAAGTGTTTTTCCACACTAATACAAGTGCAAAAGTGGTTTCCTGCACCAACACAAGTGCGAAAAGTGGTTTTTCAACACTAACACAAGTGCGAAAAGTGGTTTTTCAACACTAACACAAGTGCGAAAAGTGTTTTTTTCACATTAATACAAGTGCAAAAGTGGTTTCCTGCACCACCACAAGTGCGAAAAGTGGTTTTTCAACACTAACACAAGTGCGAAAAGTGGTTTTTCAACACTAACACAAGTGCGAAAAGTGGTTTTTCAACACTAACACAAGTGCGAAAAGTATTTTTTCCACACTAATACAAGTGCAAAAGTGGTTTCCTGCACCAACACAAGTGCGAAAAGTGGTTTTTCAACACTAACACAAGTGCGAAAAGTGGTTTTTCAACACTAACACAAGTGCGAAAAGTGTTTTTTCCACATTAATACAAGTGCAAAAGTGGTTACCTGCACCAACACAAGTGCGAAAAGTGGTTTTTCAACACTAACACAAGTGCGAAAAGTGGTTTTTTAACACTAACACAAGTGCGAAAAGTGGTTTTTCAACAATAACACAAGTGCGAAAAGTGTTTTTTTCCACACTAATACAAGTGCAAAAGTGGTTTCCTGCACAACACAAGTGCGAAAAGTGGTTTTTCAACACTAACACAAGTGCGAAAAGTGGTTTTTCAACACTAACACAAGTGCGCAAAGTGTTTTTTCCACACTCATACAAGTGCAAAAGTGGTTTCCTGCACCAACTCAAGTGCGAAAAGTGGTTTTTCAACACTAACACAAGTGCGAAAAGTATTTTTTCCACACTAAAACAAGTGCAAAAGTGGTTTCCTGCACCAACACAAGTGCGAAAAGTGGTTTTTCAACACTAACACAAGTGCGAAAAGTGGTTTTTCAACACTAACACAAGTGCGAAAAGTGGTTTTTCAACACTAACACAAGTGCGAAAAGTGTTTTTTCCACACTAATACAAGTGCAAAAGTGGTTTCCTGCACCAACACAAGTGCGAAAAGTGGTTTTTCAACACTAACACAAGTGCGAAAAGTGGTTTTTCAACACTAACACAAGTGCGAAAAGTGTTTTTCCACACTAATACAAGTGCAAAAGTGGTTTCCTGCACCAACACAAGTGCGAAAAGTGGTTTTTCAACACTAACACAAGTGCGAAAAGTGGTTTTTCAACACTAACACAAGTGCGAAAAGTGTTTTTTCCACATTAATACAAGTGCAAAAGTGGTTACCTGCACCAACACAAGTGCGAAAAGTGGTTTTTCAACACTAACACAAGTGCGAAAAGTGGTTTTTCAACACTAACACAAGTGCGAAAAGTATTTTTTCCACACTAATACAAGTGCAAAAGTGGTTTCCTGCACCAACACAAGTGCGGAAAAGTGGTTTTTCAACACTAACACAAGTGCGAAAAGTGGTTTTTCAACACTAACACAAGTGCAAACAGTGTTTTTTCCACACTAAAACAAGTGCAAAAGTGGTTTCCTGCACCAACATAAGTGCGAAAAGTGGTTTTCAACACTAACACAAGTGCAAAAAGTGGTTTTTCAACACTAACACAAGTGCGAAAAGTGGTTTTTCAACACTAACACAAGTGCGAAAAGTGTTTTTTCCACACTAATACAAGTGCAAAAGTGGTTTCCTGCACCAACACAAGTGCGAAAAGTGGTTTTTCAACACTAACACAAGTGCGAAAAGTGTTTTTTCCACACTAATACAAGTGCAAAAGTGGCTTCCTGCACCAACACAAGTGCGAAAAGTGGTTTTTCAACACTAACACAAGTGCGAAAAGTGGTTTTTCAACACTAACACAAGTGCGAAAAGTGTTTTTTCCACACTAAAACAAGTGCAAAAGTGGTTTCCTGCACCAACACAAGTGTGAAAAGTGGTTTTTCAACACTAACACAAGTGCAAAAAGTGGTTTTTCAACACTAACACAACTGCGAAAAGTGGTTTTTCAACACTAACACAAGTGCGAAAAGTGTTTTTTTCCACACTAATACAAGTGCAAAAGTGGTTTCCTGCACCAACACAAGTGCGAAAAGTGGTTTTTCAACACTAACACAAGTGCGAAAAGTGGTTTTTCAACACTAACACAAGTGCGAAAAGTGTTTTTCCACACTAATACAAGTGCAAAAGTGGTTTCCTGCACCAACACAAGTGCGAAAAGTGGTTTTTCAACACTAACACAAGTGCGAAAAGTGGTTTTTCAACACTAACACAAGTGCGAAAAGTGTTTTTTCCACATTAATACAAGTGCAAAAGTGGTTACCTGCACCAACACAAGTGCGAAAAGTGGTTTTTCAACACTAACACAAGTGCGAAAAGTGGTTTTTTAACACTAACACAAGTGCGAAAAGTGGTTTTTCAACAATAACACAAGTGCGAAAAGTGTTTTTTCCACACTAATACAAGTGCAAAAGTGGTTTCCTGCACCAACACAAGTGCGAAAAGTGGTTTTCAACACTAACACAAGTGCGAAAAGTGGTTTTTCAACACTAACACAAGTGCGCAAAGTGTTTTTTCCACACTCATACAAGTGCAAAAGTGGTTTCCTGCACCAACTCAAGTGCGAAAAGTGGTTTTTCAACACTAACACAAGTGCGAAAAGTATTTTTTCCACACTAAAACAAGTGCAAAAGTGGTTTCCTGCACCAACACAAGTGCGAAAAGTGGTTTTTCAACACTAACACAAGTGCGAAAAGTGGTTTTTCAACACTAACACAAGTGCGAAAAGTGGTTTTTCAACACTAACACAAGTGCGAAAAGTGTTTTTTCCACACTAATACAAGTGCAAAAGTGGTTTCCTGCACCAACACAAGTGCGAAAAGTGGTTTTTCAACACTAACACAAGTGCGAAAAGTGGTTTTTCAACACTAACACAAGTGCGAAAAGTGTTTTTCCACACTAATACAAGTGCAAAAGTGGTTTCCTGCACCAACACAAGTGCGAAAAGTGGTTTTTCAACACTAACACAAGTGCGAAAAGTGGTTTTTCAACACTAACACAAGTGCGAAAAGTGTTTTTTCCACATTAATACAAGTGCAAAAGTGGTTACCTGCACCAACACAAGTGCGAAAAGTGGTTTTTCAACACTAACACAAGTGCGAAAAGTGGTTTTTCAACACTAACACAAGTGCGAAAAGTATTTTTTCCACACTAATACAAGTGCAAAAGTGGTTTCCTGCACCAACACAAGTGCGAAAAGTGGTTTTTCAACACTAACACAAGTGCGAAAAGTGGTTTTTCAACACTAACACAAGTGCAAACAGTGTTTTTTCCACACTAAAACAAGTGCAAAAGTGGTTTCCTGCACCAACATAAGTGCGAAAAGTGGTTTTTCAACACTAACACAAGTGCAAAAAGTGGTTTTTCAACACTAACACAAGTGCGAAAAGTGGTTTTTCAACACTAACACAAGTGCGAAAAGTGTTTTTTCCACACTAATACAAGTGCAAAAGTGGTTTCCTGCACCAACACAAGTGCGAAAAGTGGTTTTTCAACACTAACACAAGTGCGAAAAGTGGTTTTTCAACACTAACATAAGTGCGAAAAGTGTTTTTCCACACTAATACAAGTGCAAAAGTGGTTTCCTGCACCAACACAAGTGCGAAAAGTGGTTTTTCAACACTAACACAAGTGCGAA
Organism: Myxine glutinosa; assembly: GCF_964187855.1. Taxonomy (NCBI): domain Eukaryota; kingdom Metazoa; phylum Chordata; class Myxini; order Myxiniformes; family Myxinidae; genus Myxine; species Myxine glutinosa. Next base: position 12,749 of record NW_027619768.1, read on the forward strand.
AAGTGTTTTTTCAACACTAACACAAGTGCGAAAAGTGTTTTTTCCACATTAATACAAGTGCAAAAGTGGTTACCTGCACCAACACAAGTGCGAAAAGTGGTTTTTCAACACTAACACAAGTGCGAAAAGTGGTTTTTCAACACTAACACAAGTGCGAAAAGTGGTTTTTCAACAATAACACAAGTGCGAAAAGTGTTTTTTCCACACTAATACAAGTGCAAAAGTGGTTTCCTGCACCAACACAAGTGCGAAAAGTGGTTTTTCAACACTAACACAAGTGCGAAAAGTGGTTTTTCAACACTAACACAAGTGCAAAAAGTGTTTTTTTCCACACTAATACAAGTGCAAAAGTGGTTTCCTGCACCAACACAAGTGCGAAAAGTGGTTTTTCAACACTAACACAAGTGCGAAAAGTGTTTTTTCAACACTAACACAAGTGCGAAAAGTGGTTTTTCAACACTAACACAAGTGCGAAAAGTGTTTTTTCCACACTAATACAAGTGCAAAAGTGGTTTCCTGCACCAACACAAGTGCGAAAAGTGGTTTTTCAACACTAACACAAGTGCGAAAAGTGTTTTTTCCACACTAATACAAGTGCAAAAGTGGCTTCCTGCACCAACACAAGTGCGAAAAGTGGTTTTTCAACACTAACACAAGTGCGAAAAGTGGTTTTTCAACACTAACACAAGTGCGAAAAGTGTTTTTTCCACACTAATACAAGTGCAAAAGTGGTTTCCTGCACCAACACAAGTGCGAAAAGTGGTTTTTCAACACTAACACAAGTGCGAAAAGTGGTTTTTCAACACTAACACAAGTGCGAAAAGTGTTTTTTCCACACTAATACAAGTGCAAAAGTGGTTTCCTGCACCAACACAAGTGCGAAAAGTGGTTTTTCAACACTAACACAAGTGCGAAAAGTGTTTTTTCCACACTAATACAAGTGCAAAAGTGGCTTCCTGCACCAACACAAGTGCGAAAAGTGGTTTTTCAACACTAACACAAGTGCGAAAAGTGGTTTTTCAACACTAACACAAGTGCGAAAAGTGGTTTTTCAACACTAACACAAGTGCGAAAAGTGTTTTTTCCACACTAATACAAGTGCAAAAGTGGTTTCCTGCACCAACACAAGTGCGAAAAGTGGTTTTTCAACACTAACACAAGTGCGAAAAGTGGTTTTTCAACACTAACACAAGTGCGAAAAGTGTTTTTTCCACACTAATACAAGTGCAAAAGTGGTTTCCTGCACCAACACAAGTGCGAAAAGTGGTTTTTCAACACTAACACAAGTGCGAAAAGTGTTTTTTCCACACTAATACAAGTGCAAAAGTGGCTTCCTGCACCAACACAAGTGCGAAAAGTGGTTTTTCAACACTAACACAAGTGCGAAAAGTGGTTTTTCAACACTAACACAAGTGCGAAAAGTGTTTTTTCCACACTAAAATAAGTGCAAAAGTGGTTTCCTGCACCAACACAAGTGTGAAAAGTGGTTTTTCAACACTAACACAAGTGCAAAAAGTGGTTTTTCAACACTAACACAAGTGCGAAAAGTGGTTTTTCAACACTAACACAAGTGCGAAAAGTGTTTTTTCCACACTAATACAAGTGCAAAAGTGGTTTCCTGCACCAACACAAGTGCGAAAAGTGGTTTTTCAACACTAACACAAGTGCGAAAAGTGGTTTTTCAACACTAACACAAGTGCGAAAAGTGTTTTTCCACACTAATACAAGTGCAAAAGTGGTTTCCTGCACCAACACAAGTGCGAAAAGTGGTTTTTCAACACTAACACAAGTGCGAAAAGTGGTTTTTCAACACTAACACAAGTGCGAAAAGTGTTTTTTCCACATTAATACAAGTGCAAAAGTGGTTACCTGCACCAACACAAGTGCGAAAAGTGGTTTTTCAACACTAACACAAGTGCGAAAAGTGGTTTTTCAACACTAACACAAGTGCGAAAAGTGGTTTTTCAACAATAACACAAGTGCGAAAAGTGTTTTTTCCACACTAATACAAGTGCAAAAGTGGTTTCCTGCACCAACACAAGTGCGAAAAGTGGTTTTTCAACACTAACACAAGTGCGAAAAGTGGTTTTTCAACACTAACACAAGTGCGAAAAGTGTTTTTTCCACATTAATACAAGTGCAAAAGTGGTTACCTGCACCAACACAAGTGCGAAAAGTGGTTTTTCAACACTAACACAAGTGCGAAAAGTGGTTTTTCAACACTAACACAAGTGCGAAAAGTATTTTTTCCACACTAATACAAGTGCAAAAGTGGTTTCCTGCACCAACACAAGTGCGAAAAGTGGTTTTTCAACACTAACACAAGTGCGAAAAGTGGTTTTTCAACACTAACACAAGTGCAAAAAGTGTTTTTTCCACACTAAAACAAGTGCAAAAGTGGTTTCCTGCACCAACACAAGTGCGAAAAGTGGTTTTTCAACACTAACACAAGTGCAAAAAGTGGTTTTTCAACACTAACACAAGTGCGAAAAGTGGTTTTTCAACACTAACACAAGTGCGAAAAGTGTTTTTTCCACACTAATACAAGTGCAAAAAGTGGTTTCCTGCACCAACACAAGTGCGAAAAGTGGTTTTTCAACACTAACACAAGTGCAAAAAGTGTTTTTTCCACACTAAAACAAGTGCAAAAGTGGTTTCCTGCACCAACACAAGTGCGAAAAGTGGTTTTTCAACACTAACACAAGTGCGAAAAGTGGTTTTTCAACACTAACACAAGTGCAAACAGTGTTTTTTCCACACTAAAACAAGTGCAAAAGTGGTTTCCTGCACCAACACAAGTGCGAAAAGTGGTTTTTCAACACTAACACAAGTGCAAAAAGTGGTTTTTCAACACTAACACAAGTGCGAAAAGTGGTTTTTCAACACTAACACAAGTGCGAAAAGTGTTTTTTCCACACTAATACAAGTGCAAAAGTGGTTTCCTGCACCAACACAAGTGCGAAAAGTGGTTTTTCAACACTAACACAAGTGCGAAAAGTGGTTTTTCAACACTAACACAAGTGCGAAAAGTGTTTTTCCACACTAATACAAGTGCAAAAGTGGTTTCCTGCACCAACACAAGTGCGAAAAGTGGTTTTTCAACACTAACACAAGTGCGAAAAGTGGTTTTTCAACACTAACACAAGTGCGAAAAGTGTTTTTTCCACATTAATACAAGGGCAAAAGTGGTTACCTGCACCAACACAAGTGCGAAAAGTGGTTTTTCAACACTAACACAAGTGCGAAAAGTGGTTTTTCAACACTAACACAAGTGCGAAAAGTGGTTTTTTCAACAATAACACAAGTGCGAAAAGTGTTTTTTCCACACTAATACAAGTGCAAAAGTGGTTTCCTGCACCAACACAAGTGCGAAAAGTGGTTTTTCAACACTAACACAAGTGCGAAAAGTGGTTTTTCAACACTAACACAAGTGCGAAAAGTGTTTTTTCCACACTAATACAAGTGCAAAAGTGGTTTCCTGCACCAACACAAGTGCGAAAAGTGGTTTTTCAACACTAACACAAGTGCGAAAAGTGTTTTTTCCACACTAATACAAGTGCAAAAGTGGCTTCCTGCACCAACACAAGTGCGAAAAGTGGTTTTTCAACACTAACACAAGTGCGAAAAGTGGTTTTTCAACACTAACACAAGTGTGAAAAGTGTTTTTTCCACACTAATACAAGTGCAAAAGTGGTTTCCTGCACCAACACAAGTGCGAAAAGTGGTTTTTCAACACTAACACAAGTGCGAAAAGTGTTTTTTCCACACTAATACAAGTGCAAAAGTGGCTTCCTGCACCAACACAAGTGCGAAAAGTGGTTTTTCAACACTAACACAAGTGCGAAAAGTGGTTTTTCAACACTAACACAAGTGCGAAAAGTGTTTTTTCCACACTAAAACAAGTGCAAAAGTGGTTTCCTGCACCAACACAAGTGTGAAAAGTGGTTTTTCAACACTAACACAAGTGCAAAAAGTGGTTTTTCAACACTAACACAAGTGCGAAAAGTGGTTTTTCAACACTAACACAAGTGCGAAAAGTGTTTTTTCCACACTAATACAAGTGCAAAAGTGGTTTCCTGCACCAACACAAGTGCGAAAAGTGGTTTTTCAACACTAACACAAGTGCGAAAAGTGGTTTTTCAACACTAACACAAGTGCGAAAAGTGTTTTTCCACACTAATACAAGTGCAAAAGTGGTTTCCTGCACCAACACAAGTGCGAAAAGTGGTTTTTCAACACTAACACAAGTGCGAAAAGTGGTTTTTCAACACTAACACAAGTGCGAAAAGTGTTTTTTCCACATTAATACAAGTGCAAAAGTGGTTACCTGCACCAACACAAGTGCGAAAAGTGGTTTTTCAACACTAACACAAGTGCGAAAAGTGGTTTTTCAACACTAACACAAGTGCGAAAAGTGGTTTTTCAACAATAACACAAGTGCGAAAAGTGTTTTTTCCACACTAATACAAGTGCAAAAGTGGTTTCCTGCACCAACACAAGTGCGAAAAGTGGTTTTTCAACACTAACACAAGTGCGAAAAGTGGTTTTTCAACACTAACACAAGTGCGAAAAGTGTTTTTTCCACATTAATACAAGTGCAAAAGTGGTTACCTGCACCAACACAAGTGCGAAAAGTGGTTTTTCAACACTAACACAAGTGCGAAAAGTGGTTTTTCAACACTAACACAAGTGTGAAAAGTATTTTTTCCACACTAATACAAGTGCAAAAGTGGTTTCCTGCACCAACACAAGTGCGAAAAGTGGTTTTTCAACACTAACACAAGTGCGAAAAGTGGTTTTTCAACACTAACACAAGTGCAAAAAGTGTTTTTTCCACACTAAAACAAGTTCAAAAGTGGTTTCCTGCACCAACACAAGTGCGAAAAGTGGTTTTTCAACACTAACACAAGTGCAAAAAGTGGTTTTTCAACACTAACACAAGTGCGAAAAGTGGTTTTTCAACACTAACACAAGTGCGAAAAGTGTTTTTTCCACACTAATACAAGTGCAAAAGTGGTTTCCTGCACCAACACAAGTGCGAAAAGTGGTTTTTCAACACTAACACAAGTGCGAAAAGTGGTTTTTCAACACTAACACAAGTGCGAAAAGTGTTTTTCCACACTAATACAAGTGCAAAAGTGGTTTCCTGCACCAACACAAGTGCAAAAAGTGGTTTTTCAACACTAACACAAGTGCGAAAAGTGGTTTTTCAACACTAACACAAGTGCGAAAAGTGTTTTTTCCACATTAATACAAGTGCAAAAGTGGTTACCTGCACCAACACAAGTGCGAAAAGTGGTTTTTCAACACTAACACAATTGCGAAAAGTGGTTTTTCAACACTAACACAAGTGCGCAAAGTGGTTTTTCAACAATAACACAAGTGCGAAAAGTGTTTTTTCCACACTAATACAAGTGCAAAAGTGGTTTCCTGCACCAACACAAGTGCGAAAAGTGGTTTTTCAACACTAACACAAGTGCGAAAAGTGGTTTTTCAACACTAACATAAGTGCGAAAAGTGTTTTTTCCACACTAATACAAGTGCAAAAGTGGTTTCCTGCACCAACACAAGTGCGAAAAGTGGTTTTTCAACACTAACACAAGTGCGAAAAGTGTTTTTTCCACACTAATTCAAGTGCAAAAGTGGCTTCCTGCACCAACACAAGTGCGAAAAGTGGTTTTTCAACACTAACACAAGTGCGAAAAGTGGTTTTTCAACACTAACACAAGTGCGAAAAGTGTTTTTTCCACACTAATACAAGTGCAAAAGTGGTTTCCTGCACCAACACAAGTGCGAAAAGTGGTTTTTCAACACTAACACAAGTGCGAAAAGTGTTTTTTCCACACTAATACAAGTGCAAAAGTGGCTTCCTGCACCAACACAAGTGCGAAAAGTGGTTTTTCAACACTAACACAAGTGCGAAAAGTGGTTTTTCAACACTAACACAAGTGCGAAAAGTGTTTTTTCCACACTAAAACAAGTGCAAAAGTGGTTTCCTGCACCAACACAAGTGTGAAAAATGGTTTTTCAACACTAACACAAGTGCAAAAAGTGGTTTTTCAACACTAACACAAGTGCGAAAAGTGGTTTTTCAACACTAACACAAGTGCGAAAAGTGTTTTTTCCACACTAATACAAGTGCAAAAGTGGTTTCCTGCACCAACACAAGTGCGAAAAGTGGTTTTTCAACACTAACACAAGTGCGAAAAGTGGTTTTTCAACACTAACACAAGTGCGAAAAGTGTTTTTCCACACTAATACAAGTGCAAAAGTGGTTTCCTGCACCAACACAAGTGCGAAAAGTGGTTTTTCAACACTAACACAAGTGCGAAAAGTGGTTTTTCAACACTAACACAAGTGCGAAAAGTGTTTTTTCCACATTAATACAAGTGCAAAAGTGGTTACCTGCACCAACACAAGTGCGAAAAGTGGTTTTTCAACACTAACACAAGTGCGAAAAGTGGTTTTTTAACACTAACACAAGTGCGAAAAGTGGTTTTTCAACAATAACACAAGTGCGAAAAGTGTTTTTTCCACACTAATACAAGTGCAAAAGTGGTTTCCTGCACCAACACAAGTGCGAAAAGTGGTTTTTCAACACTAACACAAGTGCGAAAAGTGGTTTTTCAACACTAACACAAGTGCGCAAAGTGTTTTTTCCACACTCATACAAGTGCAAAAGTGGTTTCCTGCACCAACTCAAGTGCGAAAAGTGGTTTCTCAACACTAACACAAGTGCGAAAAGTATTTTTTCCACACTAAAACAAGTGCAAAAGTGGTTTCCTGCACCAACACAAGTGCGAAAAGTGGTTTTTCAACACTAACACAAGTGCGAAAAGTGGTTTTTCAACACTAACACAAGTGCGAAAAGTGGTTTTTCAACACTAACACAAGTGCGAAAAGTGTTTTTTCCACACTAATACAAGTGCAAAAGTGGTTTCCTGCACCAACACAAGTGCGAAAAGTGGTTTTTCAACACTAACACAAGTGCGAAAAGTGGTTTTTCAACACTAACACAAGTGCGAAAAGTGTTTTTCCACACTAATACAAGTGCAAAAGTGGTTTCCTGCACCAACACAAGTGCGAAAAGTGGTTTTTCAACACTAACACAAGTGCGAAAAGTGGTTTTTCAACACTAACACAAGTGCGAAAAGTGTTTTTTCCACATTAATACAAGTGCAAAAGTGGTTACCTGCACCAACACAAGTGCGAAAAGTGGTTTTTCAACACTAACACAAGTGCGAAAAGTGGTTTTTCAACACTAACACAAGTGTGAAAAGTATTTTTTCCACACTAATACAAGTGCAAAAGTGGTTTCCTGCACCAACACAAGTGCGAAAAGTGGTTTTTCAACACTAACACAAGTGCGAAAAGTGGTTTTTCAACACTAACACAAGTGCAAACAGTGTTTTTTCCACACTAAAACAAGTGCAAAAGTGGTTTCCTGCACCAACACAAGTGCGAAAAGTGGTTTTTCAACACTAACACAAGTGCAAAAAGTGGTTTTTCAACACTAACACAAGTGCGAAAAGTGGTTTTTCAACACTAACACAAGTGCGAAAAGTGTTTTTTCCACACTAATACAAGTGCAAAAGTGGTTTCCTGCACCAACACAAGTGCGAAAAGTGGTTTTTCAACACTAACACAAGTGCGAAAAGTGGTTTTTCAACACTAACATAAGTGCGAAAAGTGTTTTTCCACACTAATACAAGTGCAAAAGTGGTTTCCTGCACCAACACAAGTGCGAAAAGTGGTTTTTCAACACTAACACAAGTGCGAAAAGTGTTTTTTCAACACTAACACAAGTGCGAAAAGTGTTTTTTCCACATTAATACAAGTGCAAAAGTGGTTACCTGCACCAACACAAGTGCGAAAAGTGGTTTTTCAACACTAACACAAGTGCGAAAAGTGGTTTTTCAACACTAACACAAGTGCGAAAAGTGGTTTTTCAACAATAACACAAGTGCGAAAAGTGTTTTTTCCACACTAATACAAGTGCAAAAGTGGTTTCCTGCACCAACACAAGTGCGAAAAGTGGTTTTTCAACACTAACACAAGTGCGAAAAGTGGTTTTTCAACACTAACACAAGTGCGAAAAGTGTTTTTTCCACACTAATACAAGTGCAAAAGTGGTTTCCTGCACCAACACAAGTGCGAAAAGTGGTTTTTCAACACTAACACAAGTGCGAAAAGTGTTTTTTCAACACTAACACAAGTGCGAAAAGTGGTTTTTCAACACTAACACAAGTGCGAAAAGTGTTTTTTCCACACTAATACAAGTGCAAAAGTGGTTTCCTGCACCAACACAAGTGCGAAAAGTGGTTTTTCAACACTAACACAAGTGCGAAAAGTGTTTTTTCCACACTAATACAAGTGCAAAAGTGGCTTCCTGCACCAACACAAGTGCGAAAAGTGGTTTTTCAACACTAACACAAGTGCGAAAAGTGGTTTTTCAACACTAACACAAGTGCGAAAAGTGTTTTTTCCACACTAATACAAGTGCAAAAGTGGTTTCCTGCACCAACACAAGTGCGAAAAGTGGTTTTTCAACACTAACACAAGTGCGAAAAGTGGTTTTTCAACACTAACACAAGTGCGAAAAGTGTTTTTTCCACACTAATACAAGTGCAAAAGTGGTTTCCTGCACCAAAAGTGGTTTTTCAACACTAACACAAGTGCGAAAAGTGGTTTTTCAACACTATCACAAGTGCAAAAAGTGTTTTTTCCACATCTAATACAAGTGCAAAAGTGGTTTCCTGCACCAACACAAGTGCGAAAAGTGGTTTTTCAACACTAACACAAGTGCAAAAAGTGTTTTTTCCACACTAATACAAGTGCAAAAGTGGTTTCCTGCACCAACACAAGTGCGAAAAGTGGTTTTTCAACACTAACACAAGTGCGAAAAGTGGTTTTTCAACACTATCACAAGTGTGAAAAGTAGGGTTTTCCACACTATCACAAGTGCAAAAAGTGTTTTTTCCACACTAATACAAGTGCAAAAGTGGTTTCCTGCACCAACACAAGTGCGAAAAGTGGTTTTTCAACACTAACACAAGTGCGAAAAGTGTTTTTTCCACACTAATACAAGTGCAAAAGTGGCTTCCTGCACCAACACAAGTGCGAAAAGTGGTTTTTCAACACTAACACAAGTGCGAAAAGTGGTTTTTCAACACTAACACAAGTGCGAAAAGTGTTTTTTTCCACACTAAAATAAGTGCAAAAGTGGTTTCCGTGCACCAACACAAGTGTGAAAAGTGGTTTTTCAACACTAACACAAGTGCAAAAAGTGGTTTTTCAACACTAACACAAGTGCGAAAAGTGGTTTTTCAACACTAACACAAGTGCGAAAAGTGTTTTTTCCACACTAATACAAGTGCAAAAGTGGTTTCCTGCACCAACACAAGTGTGAAAAGTGGTTTTTCAACACTAACACAAGTGCGAAAAGTGGTTTTTCAACACTAACACAAGTGCGAAAAGTGGTTTTTCAACACTAACACAAGTGCGAAAAGTGTTTTTTCCACACTAATACAAGTGCAAAAGTGGTTTCCTGCACCAACACAAGTGCGAAAAGTGGTTTTTCAACACTAACACAAGTGCGAAAAGTGGTTTTTCAACACTAACATAAGTGCGAAAAGTGTTTTTCCACACTAATACAAGTGCAAAAGTGGTTTCCTGCACCAACACAAGTGCGAAAAGTGGTTTTTCAACACTAACACAAGTGCGAAAAGTGTTTTTTTCAACACTAACACAAGTGCGAAAAGTGTTTTTTTCACATTAATACAAGTGCAAAAGTGGTTACCTGCACCAACACAAGTGCGAAAAAGTGGTTTTTTCAACACTAACACAAGTGCGAAAAGTGGTTTTTCAACACTAACACAAGTGCGAAAAGTGGTTTTTTCAACAATAACACAAGTGCGAAAAGTGTTTTTTCCACACTAATACAATGCAAAAGTGGTTTCCTGCACCAACACAAGTGCGAAAAGTGGTTTTTCAACACTAACACAAGTGCGAAAAGTGTTTTTCAACACTAACACAAGTGCGAAAAGTGTTTTTTCCACACTAATACAAGTGCAAAAGTGGTTTCCTGCACCAACACAAGTGCGAAAAGTGGTTTTTCAACACTAACACAAGTGCGATAAAGTGTTTTTTCAACACTAACACAAGTGCGAAAAGTGGTTTTTCAACACTAACACAAGTGCGAAAAGTGTTTTTTTCCACACTAATACAAGTGCAAAAGTGGTTTCCTGCACCAACACAAGTGCGAAAAGTGGTTTTTCAACACTAACACAAGTGCGAAAAGTGTTTTTTCCACACTAATACAAGTGCAAAAGTGGCTTCCTGCACCAACACAAGTGCGAAAAGTGGTTTTTCAACACTAACACAAGTGCGAAAAGTGGTTTTTCAACACTAACACAAGTGCGAAAAGTGTTTTTTCCACACTAATACAAGTGCAAAAGTGGTTTCCTGCACCAACACAAGTGCGAAAAGTGGTTTTTCAACACTAACACAAGTGCGAAAAGTGGTTTTTCAACACTAACACAAGTGCGAAAAGTGTTTTTTCCACACTAATACAAGTGCAAAAGTGGTTTCCTGCACCAACACAAGTGCGAAAAGTGGTTTTTCAACACTAACACAAAGTGCGAAAAGTGTTTTTTTCCACACTAATACAAGTGCAAAAGTGGCTTCCTGCACCAACACAAGTGCGAAAAGTGGTTTTCAACACTAAACACAAGTGCGAAAAGTGGTTTTTCAACACTAACACAAAGTGCGAAAAGTGGTTTTTTCAACACTAACACAAGTGCGAAAAGTGTTTTTTCCACACTAATACAAGTGCAAAAGTGGTTTCCTGCACCAACACAAGTGCGAAAAGTGGTTTTTCAACACTAACACAAGTGCGAAAAGTGGTTTTTCAACACTAACACAAGTGCGAAAAGTGTTTTTTCCACACTAATACAAGTGCAAAAGTGGTTTCCTGCACCAACACAAGTGCGAAAAGTGGTTTTTCAACACTAACACAAGTGCGAAAAGTGTTTTTTCCACACAATACAAGTGCAAAAGTGGCTTCCTGCACCAACACAAGTGCGAAAAGTGGTTTTTCAACACTAACACAAGTGCGAAAAGTGGTTTTTCAACACTAACACAAGTGCGAAAAGTGTTTTTTCCACACTAAAATAAGTGCAAAAGTGGTTTCCTGCACCAACACAAGTGTGAAAAGTGGTTTTTCAACACTAACACAAGTGCAAAAAGTGGTTTTTCAACACTAACACAAGTGCGAAAAGTGGTTTTTCAACACTAACACAAGTGCGAAAAGTGTTTTTTCCACACTAATACAAGTGCAAAAGTGGTTTCCTGCACCAACACAAGTGTGAAAAGTGGTTTTTCAACACTAACACAAGTGCGAAAAGTGGTTTTTCAACACTAACACAAGTGCGAAAAGTGTTTTTCCACACTAATACAAGTGCAAAAGTGGTTTCCTGCACCAACACAAGTGCGAAAAGTGGTTTTTCAACACTAACACAAGTGCGAAAAGTGGTTTTTCAACACTAACACAAGTGCGAAAAGTGTTTTTTTCCACATTAATACAAGTGCAAAAGTGGTTACCTGCACCAACACAAGTGCGAAAAGTGGTTTTTCAACACTAACACAAGTGCGAAAAGTGGTTTTTCAACACTAACACAAGTGCGAAAAGTGGTTTTTCAACAATAACACAAGTGCGAAAAGTGTTTTTTCCACACTAATACAAGTGCAAAAGTGGTTTCCTGCACCAACACAAGTGCGAAAAGTGGTTTTTCAACACTAACACAAGTGCGAAAAGTAGTTTTTCAACACTAACACAAGTGCGAAAAGTGTTTTTTCCACATTAATACAAGTGCAAAAGTGGTTACCTGCACCAACACAAGTGCGAAAAGTGGTTTTTCAACACTAACACAAGTGCGAAAAGTGGTTTTTCAACACTAACACAAGTGCGAAAAGTATTTTTTCCACACTAATACAAGTGCAAAAGTGGTTTCCTGCACCAACACAAGTGCGAAAAGTGGTTTTTCAACACTAACACAAGTGCGAAAAGTGGTTTTTCAACACTAACCACAAGTGCAAAAGTGTTTTTTCCACACTAAAACAAGTGCAAAAGTGGTTTCCTGCACCAACACAAGTGCGAAAAGTGGTTTTTCAACACTAACACAAGTGCAAAAAGTGGTTTTTCAACACTAACACAAGTGCGAAAAGTGGTTTTTCAACACTAACACAAGTGCGAAAGTGTTTTTTCCACACTAATACAAGTGCAAAAGTGGTTTCCTGCACCAACACAAGTGCGAAAAGTGGTTTTTCAACACTAACACAAGTGCGAAAAGTGGTTTTTCAACACTAACACAAGTGCGAAAAGTGTTTTTTCCACACTAATACAAGTGCAAAAGTGGTTTCCTGCACCAACACAAGTGCAAAAAGTGGTTTTTCAACACTAACACAAGTGCGAAAAGTGGTTTTTCAACGCTAACACAAGTGCGAAAAGTGTTTTTTCCACATTAATACAAGTGCAAAAGTGGTTACCTGCACCAACACAAGTGCGAAAAGTGGTTTTTCAACACTAACACAAGTGCGAAAAGTGGTTTTTCAACACTAACACAAGTGCGAAAAGTGGTTTTTCAACAATAACACAAGTGCGAAAAGTGTTTTTTCCACACTAATACAAGTGCAAAAGTGGTTTCCTGCACCAACACAAGTGCGAAAAGTGGTTTTTCAACACTAACACAAGTGCGAAAAGTGGTTTTTCAACACTAACATAAGTGCGAAAAGTTTTTTTCCACACTAATACAAGTGCAAAAGTGGTTTCCTGCACCAACACAAGTGCGAAAAGTGGTTTTTCAACACAAACACAAGTGTGAAAAGTGGTTTTTCAACACTAACACAAGTGCGAAAAGTATTTTTTCCACACTAATACAAGTGCAAAAGTGGTTTCCTGCACCAACACAAGTGCGAAAAGTGGTTTTTCAACACTAACACAAGTGCGAAAAGTGGTTTTTCAACACTAACACAAGTGGAAAAGTGTTTTTTCAACACAAACACAAGTGCGAAAAGTGGTTTTTCAACACTAACACAAGTGCAAAAGTGTTTTTTCCACACTAATACAAAGTGCAAAAGTGGTTTCCTGCACCAACACAAGTGCGAAAAGTGGTTTTTCAACACTAACACAAGTGCGAAAAGTGGTTTTTCAACACTAACACAAGTGCGAAGTGTTTTTTCCACACTAATACAAGTGCAAAAGTGGTTTCCTGCACCAACACAAGTGCGAAAAGTGGTTTTTCAACACTAACACAAGTGCGAAAAGTGGTTTTTCAACACTAACACAAGTGTGAAAAGTATTTTTTCCACACTAATACAAGTGCAAAAGTGGTTTCCTGCACCAACACAAGTGCGAAAAGTGGTTTTTCAACACTAACACAAGTGCGAAAAGTGGTTTTTCAACACTAACACAAGTGCAAACAGTGTTTTTTCCACACTAAAACAAGTGCAAAAGTGGTTTCCTGCACCAACACAAGTGCGAAAAGTGGTTTTTCAACACTAACACAAGTGCAAAAAGTGGTTTTTCAACACTAACACAAGTGCGAAAAGTGGTTTTTCAACACTAACACAAGTGCGAAAAGTGTTTTTTCCACACTAATACAAGTGCAAAAGTGGTTTCCTGCACCAACACAAGTGCGAAAAGTGGTTTTTCAACACTAACACAAGTGCGAAAAGTGGTTTTTCAACACTAACATAAGTGCGAAAAGTGTTTTTCCACACTAATACAAGTGCAAAAGTGGTTTCCTGCACCAACACAAGTGCGAAAAGTGGTTTTTCAACACTAACACAAGTGCGAAAAGTGTTTTTTCAACACTAACACAAGTGCGAAAAGTGTTTTTTTTCCACATTAATACAAGTGCAAAAGTGGTTACCTGCACCAACACAAGTGCGAAAAGTGGTTTTTCAACACTAACACAAGTGCGAAAAGTGGTTTTTCAACACTAACACAAGTGCGAAAAGTGGTTTTTCAACAATAACACAAGTGCGAAAAGTGTTTTTTCCACACTAATACAAGTGCAAAAGTGGTTTCCTGCACCAACACAAGTGCGAAAAGTGGTTTTTCAACACTAACACAAGTGCGAAAAGTGGTTTTTCAACACTAACACAAGTGCGAAAAGTGTTTTTTCCACACTAATACAAGTGCAAAAGTGGTTTCCTGCACCAACACAAGTGCGAAAAGTGGTTTTTCAACACTAACACAAGTGCGAAAAGTGTTTTTTCAACACTAACACAAGTGCGAAAAGTGGTTTTTCAACACTAACACAAGTGCGAAAAGTGTTTTTTCCACACTAATACAAGTGCAAAAGTGGTTTCCTGCACCAACACAAGTGCGAAAAGTGGTTTTTCAACACTAACACAAGTGCGAAAAGTGTTTTTTCCACACTAATACAAGTGCAAAAGTGGCTTCCTGCACCAACACAAGTGCGAAAAGTGGTTTTTTCAACACTAACACAAGTGCGAAAAGTGGTTTTTCAACACTAACACAAGTGCGAAAAGTGTTTTTTTCCACACTAATACAAGTGCAAAAGTGGTTTCCTGCACCAACACAAGTGCGAAAAGTGGTTTTTCAACACTAACACAAGTGCGAAAAGTGGTTTTTCAACACTAACACAAGTGCGAAAAGTGTTTTTTGTCCACACTAATACAAGTGCAAAAGTGGTTTCCTGCACCAACACAAGTGCGAAAAGTGGTTTTTCAACACTAACACAAGTGCGAAAAGTGTTTTTTCCACACTAATACAAGTGCAAACGTGGCTTCCTGCACCAACACAAGTGCGAAAATGTGGTTTTTCAACACTAACACAAGTGCGAAAGTGGTTTTTCAACACTAACACAAGTGCGAAAAGTGGTTTTTTCAACACTAACACAAGTGCGAAAAGTGTTTTTTCCACACTAATACAAGTGCAAAAGTGGTTTCCTGCACCAACACAAGTGCGAAAAGTGGTTTTTCAACACTAACACAAGTGCGAAAAGTGGTTTTTCAACACTAACACAAGTGCGAAAAGTGTTTTTTCCACACTAATACAAGTGCAAAAGTGGTTTCCTGCACCAACACAAGTGCGAAAAGTGGTTTTTCAACACTAACACAAGTGCGAAAAGTGTTTTTTCCACACTAATACAAGTGCAAAAGTGCTTCCTGCACTCACACAAGTGCGAAAAGTGGTTTTTCAACACTAACACAAGTGCGAAAAGTGGTTTTTCAACACTAACACAAGTGCGAAAAGTGTTTTTTCCACACTAAAATAAGTGCAAAAGTGGTTTCCTGCACCAACACAAGTGTGAAAAGTGGTTTTTCAACACTAACACAAGTGCAAAAAGTGGTTTTTCAACACTAACACAAGTGCGAAAAGTGGTTTTTCAACACTAACACAAGTGCGAAAAGTGTTTTTTCCACACTAATACAAGTGCAAAAGTGGTTTCCTGCACCAACACAAGTGTGAAAAGTGGTTTTTCAACACTAACACAAGTGCGAAAAGTGGGTTTTTCAACACTAACACAAGTGCGAAAAGTGGTTTTTCAACACTAACACAAGTGCGAAAAGTGTTTTTTCCACACTAATACAAGTGCAAAAGTGGTTTCCTGCACCAACACAAGTGCGAAAAGTGGTTTTTCAACACTAACACAAGTGCGAAAAGTGGTTTTTCAACACTAACATAAGTGCGAAAAGTGTTTTTCCACACTAATACAAGTGCAAAAGTGGTTTCCTGCACCAACACAAGTGCGAAAAGTGGTTTTTCAACACTAACACAAGTGCGAAAAGTGTTTTTTCAACACTAACACAAGTGCGAAAGTGTTTTTTCCACATTAATACAAGTGCAAAAGTGGTTACCTGCACCAACACAAGTGCGAAAAGTGGTTTTTCAACACTAACACAAGTGCGAAAAGTGGTTTTTCAACACTAACACAAGTGCGAAAAGTGGTTTTTTCAACAATAACACAAGTGCGAAAAGTGTTTTTTCCACACTAATACAAGTGCAAAAGTGGTTTCCTGCACCAACACAAGTGCGAAAAGTGGTTTTTCAACACTAACACAAGTGCGAAAAGTGGTTTTTCAACACCTAACACAAGTGCGAAAAGTGTTTTTTCCACACTAATACAAGTGCAAAAGTGGTTTCCTGCACCAACACAAGTGCGAAAAGTGGTTTTTCAACACTAACACAAGTGCGAAAAGTGTTTTTTCAACACTAACACAAGTGCGAAAAGTGGTTTTTCAACACTAACACAAGTGCGAAAAGTGTTTTTTCCACACTAATACAAGTGCAAAAGTGGTTTCCTGCACCAACACAAGTGCGAAAAGTGGTTTTTCAACACTAACACAAGTGCGAAAAGTGTTTTTTCCACACTAATACAAGTGCAAAAGTGGCTTCCTGCACCAACACAAGTGCGAAAAGTGGTTTTTCAACACTAACACAAGTGCGAAAAGTGGTTTTTCAACACTAACACAGTGCGAAAAGTGTTTTTTCCACACTAATACAAGTGCAAAAGTGGTTTCCTGCACCAACACAAGTGCGAAAAGTGGTTTTTCAACACTAACACAAGTGCGAAAAGTGGTTTTTCAACACTAACACAAGTGCGAAAAGTGTTTTTTCCACACTAATACAAGTGCAAAAGTGGTTTCCTGCACCAACACAAGTGCGAAAAGTGGTTTTTCAACACTAACACAAGTGCGAAAAGTGTTTTTTTCCACACTAATACAAGTGCAAAAGTGGCTTCCTGCACCAAACACAAGTGCGAAAAGTGGTTTTTTCAACACTAACACAAGTGCGAAAAGTGGTTTTCAACACTAACACAAGTGCGAAAAGTGGTTTTTCAACACTAACACAAGTGCGAAAAGTGTTTTTTTCCACACTAATACAAGTGCAAAAGTGGTTTCCTGCACCAACACAAGTGCGAAAAGTGGTTTTTCAACACTAACACAAGTGCGAAAAGTGGTTTTTCACACTAACACAAGTGCGAAAAGTGTTTTTTCCACACTAATACAAGTGCAAAAGTGCTTTCCTGCACCAACACAAGTGCGAAAAGTGGTTTTTCAACACTAACACAAGTGCGAAAAGTGTTTTTTCCACACTAATACAAGTGCAAAAGTGGCTTCCTGCACCAACACAAGTGCGAAAAGTGGTTTTTCAACACTAACACAAGTGCGAAAAGTGGTTTTTCAACACTAACACAAGTGCGAAAAGTGTTTTTTCCACACTAAAATAAGTGCAAAAGTGGTTTCCTGCACCAACACAAGTGTGAAAAGTGGTTTTTCAACACTAACACAAGTGCAAAAAGTGGTTTTTCAACACTAACACAAGTGCGAAAAGTGGTTTTTCAACACTAACACAAGTGCGAAAAGTGTTTTTTTCCACACTAATACAAGTGCAAAAGTGGTTTCCTGCACCAACACAAGTGTGAAAAGTGGTTTTCAACACTAACACAAGTGCGAAAAGTGGTTTTTCAACACTAACACAAGTGCGAAAAGTGTTTTTCCACACTAATACAAGTGCAAAAGTGGTTTCCTGCACCAACACAAGTGCGAAAAGTGGTTTTTCAACACTAACACAAGTGCGAAAAGTGGTTTTTCAACACTAACACAAGTGCGAAAAGTGTTTTTTCCACATTAATACAAGTGCAAAAGTGGTTACCTGCACCAACACAAGTGCGAAAAGTGGTTTTTCAACACTAACACAAGTGCGAAAAGTGGTTTTTCAACACTAACACAAGTGCGAAAAGTGGTTTTTCAACAATAACACAAGTGCGAAAAGTGTTTTTTCCACACTAATACAAGTGCAAAAGTGGTTTCCTGCACCAACACAAGTGCGAAAAGTGGTTTTTCAACACTAACACAAGTGCGAAAAGTAGTTTTTCAACACTAACACAAGTGCGAAAAGTGTTTTTTCTCACATTAATACAAAGTGCAAAAGTGGTTACCTGCACCAACACAAGTGCGAAAAGTGGTTTTTCAACACTAACACAAGTGCGGAAAAGTGGTTTTTCAACACTAACACAAGTGCGAAAAGTATTTTTTCCACACTAATACAAGTGCAAAAGTGGTTTCCTGCACAACACAAGTGCGAAAAGTGGTTTTCAACACTAACACAAGTGCGAAAAGTGGTTTTTCAACACTAACACAAGTGCAAAAAGTGTTTTTTTTCCACACTAAAACAAGTGCAAAAGTGGTTTCCTGCACCAACACAAGTGCGAAAAGTGGTTTTTCAAACACTAACACAAGTGCAAAAAGTGGTTTTTCAACACTAACACAAGTGCGAAAAGTGGTTTTTCAACACTAACACAAGTGCGAAAAGTGTTTTTTCCACACTAATACAAGTGCAAAAAGTGGTTTCCTGCACCAACACAAGTGCGAAAAGTGGTTTTTACAACACTAACACAAGTGCGAAAAGTGGTT